>NW_009649036.1:789322-800513 GCF_000708025.1 Charadrius vociferus
GGAAAGAGTTTAGCAGGGTTTCAGGCAGGCTTTTTAAATTAATAGCCTTACAAGTAAAGTGCAATGCAGACACAAGCATTTTAAAGCTGCTTTTTAAAACAGTACTGGAAACATCAAGCGTTAGGATTTGCTCTCATTTTCTTTTTCAGACCAGCATTTTTTCTTAACTACTCAGACTACAGAAACAAAGTGTAACCCTGTGGGTGTGAACCTTGCAGAAACATACAGGTCTATTCCTCTCCTGGTGCATGTGTTTAAATCCCAAAGGAGTTCTCTATCTGCCTAGAGAGGAGAGAATGATTCTATTTCCATTAAACACTTAAAGTCAGCAAGTTGGATTCCACAAGCTTTACTTTAACATAAGCTACAGTATCACATATCTTCATAGACTATTTTTCTCCTTGTTGGTTGCATATGTTTCCTTTAATTTCTGTCACTGTCTGGGGAAGAGATGCATGCATATAGCAAACAAAGAAAATTACACAGATTATTATGGAAATGAACCAATATGTACATGTTGATATAAATTTTTTATCTCAGTTCTAACATCATATAAAAACTACTTTGCTGAAATATTTGAAATATATTCTTCTTTTTGATATGGCTCAAATCCATAGTTTCCTTGCAAGGTGCACCACATCCACACAAGCCATTGTTTTTCGCACTCTCTATTGAAAGAATTACATCCTGTTTTCTTCATCTTCTCGGTAAAGAAGTGAGTTCATGTAACATGTTTCAAAAGTATCTATCCCATATCCTTATGATGACCCACTCTCCAGTCTGCTTCATGTCATGTTTGCCCACATTTTGTCAGCAAGTGTCCATTCTCAACTCCAGTTACAGCACATACTCAAACAAGAAAAACAAGATCACTTGGGAGCTCACTGTGTCACTCAGGAATTGAGCACATATGAAATGAGAATGGCGGAGCTCTCAGAGTGTGTGGTAGACAGAGTTCAATTCATCTGAAGACAGAGAAAGTTACTCCATTTTATAGTTCTTATTTCTGAAGCCACAGAATATCATTAAGATGAGTGCTAGGTCTTAACACTTTGGAAAGATGAGTACCCATAATTAACGGGGCCAGAAGCAAGATGGATTAACTGCAGTTAAAAATCATCGAGATAATGTTAGCAAAGAGGTAAACTAGCTTACAGTTGCATATATGTAATTAGTTCCTAATGGGATTTGTGATTATTGTTACTGATAATTTGATTGACATGAGAAAGCGTAGAGTAAGGAACAAGAGGAATAGCTCTAGGAAACATGCTGCTTAAGGAATAAACAGATGAATGTTTATTATAGCTGCACTAATGGACATTAGGATCATGCTTCCAAAATTAAATCTCTCTATGCTAAGCTCAAAAGGGAAATCATCACTGCAAAACAAACAGATTATTTCTTTTTAATCTTAACTTCTCCATAAAGACACAAAAGAAGTGAACTCAGAGAGATCTCTCTCTTATTCCTGAGCTCTCAGCCATCTTAATCAGTTTCAAAATTGTGGTTCTTAGCTGATACTCATCATGTTCACAACAGAAACTGTTACTCTCATCACTCACTGCTTCTGACTTGCAAATTTATCAGCCCATTCAATTCTGCCTGCCTCTCCCTGTCCCCCACTTTTCCTATTGTTTCGCTAATGGTACATTCCTTCTCACAAAAACAGATTGTGGCAAAGTCAAAGTTTTTCCTGTTTACTCCTGAACTTCCTTCTTTTTTTGAGTATGACCTTTGAAGAGCTTATGCACAGTATCATCAAAATCAACCCCTTACACCAACAGAATCAGTCCTGAGAGCAGGGATAGGGATGAGGGGAGGTCCTTATGGATGACATTGTTACATAAATGACAACAAATTCATCATTTCAGATCATGATTTTGAGGGAAAGTGGTTATGGCTGCTACGATCAATGTTAAACTGTCAGCATATGTTGGGCAGATGTACTTCAAGTACAGCTGCTAGGCTGGACCTCTGAGTGAATTAGACATATCTAAAATACTCTTATAGTAGCAGATAAGATAGGAACACTTCCCTGGAGAAAACAGAAGTGCTTCGCGAACTTCGCCTTGGCAGAATATTCTTTACATTCTACACTGTTTTATGGTGTGAATATGTACAGAAAACCATGATAGCCCTATTCTTTCACCCTCAGCCACGAAGCCATGTTTATGAATCTCTTATTCCAAATACACTGCACTCCCAGACTATTTGCCATTAAATAGTTTCTGTCAAGAGGTAATGATGAGTACATTCATTGCTTTACTTTTTTGTGCAAAATGTGGTATATAATGTATATGTTATAAAATATTAAATGTATACTACAGCTTAAAAAGCTTGAGGAACACTTTCATTCACAAAAAAAAGGAAAGAGTTTGAGAAGGGTAATGCCAAATACTAAGACTGCTAAATTTTGGCATTCATAGTTGGGAAAATAGGATATAAGGAGAAGCTCTCACCCCAAACCATAAAAGAGATAAACCATGAACCATAAAAGTTCTAAAATCCAGATCACAGATCTAGGATCTGTGTGAATTGTCCTGGGAGGCAGCATGACTATCGTGACAACCAGGTCAGTAGAAGACAGCAACCTTCCAGAGCAGTGTGACTGAGTGGTGAGCTATGCTTTCGTATTCTGCATCTTCACAAAGCACATCAGCTGGCTTCTTAAGCTTCCTGTTTTAGTATAATCGTGTTCTTTTACTTTACATCAAAAGCTCGTCCAGAGCTAAGAGTGATTTCAAGAGTCCTCTTCCCACGGGATACCGCATCCAGCAAGATGTACTGGCTCACTCGAACGGTGGTAAACTCACTCACCAGCCAAGGGGTGTTGCCATGCTTCTAGGATTCTCCTTCGCTAGCCTGGAAGAACTTGGTTCAAAGACGGGTACACAGGATCTGGTCAGCAAAAGCAAAATTTTTGCATCCCTCAAAGTAGGAAGGGATACTCAAAGACTCACGAGTGTCACAGGACTTGTGACAAACATATACCACCAGCTGGCTGACAACTGCCAAGTGAAATCACTTGTGTGCAGGATAATAACCAAGACGAGGAAAGAAGGCAGAACACAGAATGAGTCTGTCCTGAGTCTCTCTGAATTCTGATGGAAAACCACAGACCCGTAGGGATGTTAAACAGAAACGTTTAACAATTATCATTACAATAATAAGAAAAGTAACAGTAGCAGTAACAGTAGCAACCTTCCCATCAAAGGGAAAAATGTAAAATAATTTTCCTGTTATATAATTGTCTGGAAACATTTACTTAAAGGCACTACAGAGTATAACATAAGTTAAGCACATACTCTACACATGCAACTTGATTTATCACTCTCTCTTCCAACAACGTCACTGGAAAGTCAGTGACAGAAATCCTTATTTTTCTTGTGTCTTTTTAGCCATCAATCATATCGCTATCCTTAAAGTCCAGCAAAAGTATTATCAGATACTGCCTGCCAAAGTCCAAGTGCACAAGAGCCAGGGCTAAGAGATAAAGTTCTTTTCCAGCTTAGCCACATCAGAGGAAAATTGAAATATTGTTTGCCACTCGGGGAATAACTGATTACAGGCTATACTGAAACCAGGTAACAAACATAAACACCGCAGAAATATTGTGATGTCCAGTCTTACATCTGGTCTGAAACAGTGACACTGTTTCTCCAGTAGCCACCTGAGAATCTTAGCAAGCACGTATCTACAACCAAAAAAATTCTGCAGAGGAATCTGGGATAGTCTTGGCAATTATCTTAACAGATAAAATAGTCAAATCAAACAGCGTTGATTCACAAACAGTGGCTGAATGTATACTGATGTTCAGGTTAAGCACTTCTCAAGTGCAGGTTAAGAAGTTCACAAAACTTCACCTATAGCATCTGGAATGAAAAAGCTGGAAGCCACTTTAAGAACTCATCTACTCTCTCCCCTATCCAAAGCAGATTCATACCAATGTCAGTCCGGACAGAAATTTGTCTAGGTTTTTTATATAGACCTCTAGCAATGGATATCCTAGAACACTAGAATTTCAGTACTCCCCTTCTCAGAGGCATGATAAGAAGAACATTCTAACTCTGGTGTTTTGCCCTCTAAATATTCACAGAAGAGTACCAACAGATCCATTTCAAGTCCTAAAATTAATTGTTGTTTATGTAGCCTCAGTACAAACTACAAAAAGCAGGGGTCCCTCTTTATTGTATTCTAGATTAAAGGGTTTTGACTGACATCACCAGTGACACAGAAAGGAGCCCAGACTTAAAAAAGAGCCCCTACAAGCCATCTCTAAGCCAGCCTTCTCCACCCTGAGTCATTCAAAAAACATGACTACAAAATCAAAACTTAACCAAAAAGATCCTATTTGACATGCTTCATTGTTTTATCACTTTTTTATATAATTGTCCTTACCAATCAGTTTATCAGCATGTCAATCATTCTGTAGCCACTGTTACACATGAGAATTTTGGCATGCTCTAGAAACACGGCACCACATGAGGTTTGTCTTATCATCTGTGTTCCTAATTTTACAGTTGCCTGCTGAGCTGAAGTGGAGAACAGGAGAGGAGGAACACAGGCTAGCAGAGAGATCTGTTTTAGTTATTAGACAAATTACCTCTAGACAAGCATCCTGGTCCTGCAGGTTTTTCATGTTTAAAGAGGCTGCCGATGAACTGTGGTGAAAAGGTGATTTCCCATTTTTATTGCAAGGGCAGAGGTGGAAAGAGACCTTTCAAAAGTTATACATATATTAAGTGGCTTATGACATTACATAATATCATAAGCATCAACCCTTAGCAAGGGACTATTGTGCTTACACTAAAGAAATTGCTAGGGTGGCCATTGTCACAGACAAAAGAGGCAACGAACAGAAAAAGAAAGTAGTGAACATGGTAATGAAGTATTGCTTACAAAGAATTCCTGCTAAAAATCCCACAACAATCAAAAAACCCCTTTAATTTACATGAGCTTTTAATGAGTCAGATAAAAGCAGGAGATCTAGATGATATTATGAAACGTCGCTGTGTATTCAGCTGCATTCTGACCTTGATTTGTTCTTTACACTGAGCCACTGAACTTATGGACAGATCCCAGCACATTCATTTTCCCCTTAGGGACAAAGTACCAAATGGTAGTGTAATTGCCAAGGGAAAATTATTACTCTGTTCTGAATTATTTCTATCATAAATCCAGCACCAGTCAAACAGACTCTGTCACAAAAACGACAGGGTTGCCATACAGTGATGAGAGTCCCACATGCAAGTGCACCATAAATCCCTTAGTCCCACCACCCAACAAAGTCATTATAAGTCATGTGTTTAAATCAAAATTAGAAAATCCAAGCTGGCAGCAAACTGGTCTGCATTGTTGAAACAATGGAAATGAGGTGATTTACTTGCTGTTGGTTTAAAACTCACCCTGCATCGTCTGCTTCTATGAAATATGTAACACATGACTAGCTTTCTGTCTGGATAATTTTGAAGGGGGAAAACACAGCTCTTCAGAAAATAGATGTGCAACTCAGATTAACTTCAGTTCTGTTTCTGTGCATGTGCAATATATGCCACGACCTGGGTCATAGCAATCCCAAGCACAAGGCTGGGACTGAGAATGGATTGAGAGCAGCCCTGAGGAGGACTTGGGGTGTTGGTTACGAGAAGCTCAACGTGAGCTCGCAATGTGCACTCGCAGCCCAGAAGGACAACTGTATCCTGGGCTGCATCAGAAGCAGTGTGGCCAGCAGGCCGAGGAAGCTGATTCTGCTCCTCTACTCTGCTCTACTTTGGTGAGACCCCACTTGGAGTACTGCATCCAGCTTTGGAGTCCTCAGCACAAGAAGGACATGGAGCTGTTAGAGAGGGCCCAGAGGAGGGCCACGAAGATGATAAGAGGGGTGGAGCACCTCTCCTATGAAGACAGGCTGAGACGGTTGGGGTTGTTCAGCCTGGAGAACAGAAGGCTCCAGGCAGACCTTATAGCAGCCTTCCAGTATCTGAAGAGGGCCTGCAAGAAAGCTGGAAAGGCACTTTTTGGATGGACACATAGTGATAGGATGAGGGGTAATGGCTTCAAACTAGAAGAAGGTAGATTTAGATGAGATATCAGGAAGAGATTTTTCATTATGAGGGTGGTGAGGCACTGGAACAGGTTGCCCAGAGAAGTCATGGAGGCCCCAACCCCAGAGGTGTTTAAGACCAGGCTTAAGATGGGCCTTTGAGCAACCTGGTCTAGTGGGAGGTGTCCCTGCCCGTGGCAGGGGAGTTGGAACTAGATGATCTTTAAGGTCCCTTCCAACCCAAACCATTCTGTAATTTTATGATTCTATGAATAACTAGACTACACTCATTAACCCATAAAGGGACAGTTAGGATTCTTATTCACTGATTCATTCTTTTACCTTTAAAGTCAAGTGTGTTGATTAGAATAATTCACAGAGAAACTTGATGCCAATGACAGTTCACATTTAACTTCATTTGGCTTTTTCTAGCCCTATTCATTTCTTCTGGACCTACAAAGGACTGGAGCCCTACTGATGCATTCAGGATATTCTTTCTCACAATGCTTTAACAGCAATTCTTTGGCAGCTGAGTAAAAACAGGCGTGTTGAACTCTGACACCTAAAAAAAGCTTGGAGCAAGGCAACCCATGCAACAGGGAAACTGATTCCTGCAGTCACAGATTCCACCTTCAACTCCTGCAAGCCTGAGAAGTTCATGTTCAACAAGGAAAGCTGGAAAAGGAATGTTTTCTCATAGAAAACTAATGGGCAACCTGTAAAAAAGGCCCCGTGATCTCCAGTACCAAAGAATGATCTACCTCATCTTCCATTCCCACGGCTGGGCTGACTTAGGACCAGATAAGGACTCTGCTTTTCTAAGACATCCAAAGTGATTTAATAGAGGCGTGATGATTTGTACCAGCTACGGACTTCCATGCAAACAGGACAGGAACGCACATCTGCTCTTTGATAAAAACAACAGCAACATTTGGCTTACAAACTTATTTTAAGTACTAAGTTTAATCAGCATTCATTCTCTCCAACATCAAAGGATTCAGAGAGTACAACAGTCTTAAGTGAAGCCTGCTTATTATTATGTTTTCTTACATGCAAAATATTTGAGGACTCTTCAAGTGACATTCAACTCCACAGAAGAGCATTTGAAGCATCCTACAAAGAATAGTTCAAATTCAGTGTAATTATCAGAGTATCACATGGCTTAAATTATCTTGCACAGTTTTAGAGGTGCCACATAAGCAAAGGCTAATATTAACTTGAGTTAATCACCTTTGTTGAAAACAGAAAAAAAACCCCCAAACTTAAAACCCTGTGTTTGTAAAAACGCAACAAAAAATCCTTCAAACTGGAGTTCAGTATCTCTCCTTTCTTCTTCTTCCCCATATAAAAAAGAAAAACAAATTAAAAAACAGTAGTGCAAGATGAAAAGGAATAATCTTACTGTTGAAAATTAAGACTACGCAGTAAGTTAGGTATGTCACGTTTTTCATTATCATGAAACCCTGGTTTTTGAGAAGTATGTCATTCACACACTTAAATTAACTAAAGAAATTTGAATGTATTTCAGGGGCTAATAGAGGTCAATTTCAGATGACTCAGTCATTAAAAGTGTTATTTATTTTTTTTCTTGATGATTTTGTTGGGAAGTGTAGAGTGAAACAGCCCTTCTATTCCTTAAGTTGTCAACAGGCAATACTACTATGACAGCATGTTTGAGTAAATTCAAAATTGAGTTCACTTATTATTATGCACAATACTTTTTCATATCTCTCTTTTTTCCTGTTTTAATGTTTATAATTTGCATATCAGTCAGCCGAGTGAACTATGTGTTTAAAAGCTAGAGACTTCATATGGAAAGTACAGAAGCCTGATCTTACAAATACACATACAATCTGAATTTTGTTTGCCAGAATATCTACAGAATTGGATATTATTTCTGTAAAAGCAATTCCCTATAAACATATTTATAATGAAAGACTCTCTGAAATTCTCATAAACCCTCACCTATCCTCTTATCTCCATTTCACAGAGAGAAAACAGACACAACCAGTTTAAGTGATTTTACCAAGATCACCTAGGAAGTCTATAGCAGAAACAGCATCCCAGGTTTCCCTATTCCCTGAGCAGTGCCTTAGTCATAACACGGTCCTTCCTATTTATTGCTTGATTTCTGGGTAGAGGAAAACACACTTCCAGCCAAATAGGAAGGAGCTAAACTAACACAACATGATTCCTGAGACTTCTCTTAAATTTTTTCAAGCAAAGGGACAGTTTAAAAAACTGCTTTATAAAATAACCTAATGAAGACCTAAAAACTTGAAAGCATAATTTGCACTTTGAATTCAAAAGTTCACCCTGGCAGTATGTTCTGGCAAGCAGATAGACCATGCATTTGCAAAGATCAGACGTCCTCTAGACAACAATCCTGGCCAACGGCAATCGGATGAGCCCAAAAACTAGGACCATATCTGAGAAGCAATGGTGCAGTCAGGTCAAAAGAGCAGGCAAAGCAGTCAGTAGCCTAAGGTGGCAAACTATTTTGTTTATGCTGATGAGGCATCAGCGTTGTCCCTTCTAGCTAGAAAAGTTGGTTCTGGCCTTTTATTCATATATCTTTTGTTGATGTTGGGAAAGGACAGGGTGTTTAGAACAGCACCTCTGGCCTCTCAGGGTGGCTCGTTGTTGCTACCTTGATCAAAGGTCTTTTTCTCTCCATACTAGTCCTGCCAGATCCTCAGAAAGAAAAGTAATGGGCTTCTGGGATAAAGGTAAGGAGGGGAAAAAAGCTGCTTATTATGAGAGGACAGGTGAGGGAGGTGCGGAAAAGGGCTAATGAGGCAGCCGCAGGGAAGAAAAAGGGATCTGTAGATGAGAGGAAGGCACAGGGAACAGGTGTATGCTAGGGAGGAGAGGACAGGGCTCCCACAGAACGAAGGCTGGGCGAAGACTTCCCCCTGCCCCACCAATGTACAGATTCCTGAAGCCATATTTGCATGTCCCAGCCCACTTTACAATACTCAAAGCTGCTACAAAGCCTTCAGCAAGATGCATTCATGCCACTCTCCTCCTCGTTTAACCTCAAACTCCAAGTTAAGCGTTTTCTTCAAGTGTAATTCAGACCTGGCTTAATTAATATTCCCGAAACAAATTTCACAGACTGTTCTGCTCCCCTGTCATTACACAGCAGTCCCTGGCTTCTGCACTGCAACACGGATACATCCACACCAAGCTGGGTTCAGAGACCAGCTTGAACTATAACAGACCAAGACCACGGGGTAAAAAGATGACGGGCTAACAACCATCATCTAAAAATAATTCTTTCACCCCCTTGAAACTAGAGTCATGTTTTCCTGGCAGTTTATTGTGGGGTTGGCTAAGAATAGAGTTAATATAGTTTACAGGATAAAATAATTACTGCTATAATAACTCAGCAGTATCAGAAATAATTGAAGCATAGGCAAACTGTGTGGCATTGTGGATTAACAACGTCACCCACTTCAACAGGATAGATGTATACTAGACCAAGACCTACACACTGCACTAAACACCCTGAAGAAAACTCAGATCTACAGTTTCTCTTTTGTACATGCTGAAGAGTCTTCTCCAACTTCTTCCCTGGCTCTTAGCAGCTTTTTCTATTGTCCAGGATGCTCTCACAGCACCAGCACTTGCCTGGAATGTGCTGTACTAATTGCTTTACTGCTCTTAGCTACGCAAGAGGATTAGATGCACATATGAAGGCCAGAGCTTAGCTAGCCTCAACAAAACTTTAAGTGTTAAACAACTGATAAAGGAGGACATGCTGGAACTCATTGGCCACAAACCCTGGGAGGAACTAGGTAACGGTGTTGCCTAGAAGGAACAGAGAGTGCTTGCTCCCTGGAGGAACGCCTACAGAAAGCTTTATATGTTTTTAACTTTTTGAACTGTTCTTTGTTAAGTAACAACCCTCCAATAGTCCAACACTTTAACACAAATGCTTCACTTGAGGCAAGCATTAAGGCCCCAGTGCTGGTTCGAGATCCTGAAACAGGTAAGATCATGGGACCATATCCCCTTATCACATGGGGCAGAGGTTATGCTTGTGTCTCCACAGAAAGAGGCCCTAGATGGCTTCTGGGCTTCCGGCAAAGAGTGTACGGCCCTTCCGTGAATCCCTACAACAACCAACCACCGAACCCCCTGATTATTCTCCGGATCATCCCTCCAAGCAACAAATTGACGGATCTCCAGAGGAAGGTCGGGACGACGTAAACTGAACACCGCAGGCGAAAAAGGACTATATATGAACCAGTACAAAGAAGTAGTAGTTACAGAAATTTCTTGTACTTTTTGTAACACCTGTGACCCCTGGGTCCTGTGTACATGTCTCACTTGTAAGAAGGAATGGTGGTGTAGGGCGACGCTTGCTAGTCGTTGGTGTAGTAACTGCCTAGAAAGAGAAATTGATGTAGCTAAAATTTTGCTGATCACAGGGCATGAACCGCTAGGAAGCAACCGTTATTTAGATAACTGCATCAACTGGGCCCATTTAGTGTTCAAAAGGTCAAAGGAAATATTAATCTGTAGTTTGGAATGCAGTAAAACCTGTCTGGTACCTGCTAATTGGTTTGTTCTCAAAAAAGACTGGAGCCAGACAAAAGAGAAATGCAGGAAGTGGTTTTCCTGGAAATTGCAAAAGGGAAGAAAATAACGGCCTCCGGTGCAATGCTTTTGATCATGATCATGCTGGGAGGATTGAGAGGAACCTCTAGCTTCTCGTTTTTGCCCGCACTGCCTAAAGTTAATGTGTGGGTAACTCTAGCAAACCTCACTGGACAAGATACTTTGTGTCTTGCTACTGTCTCTCCTAACAACCCCTTTTCCACATGCCTTGTGGGTTTGCCATTGGATGTATGGCCAATACCTACAGTAGTCCAACAGGCGTTTCCAACTAAAAAATGTGACCGATAATTGGGATGCGTGGACCTCCTATTTCCCAACCGCTAACATAGAACCACAAGAGATCGAGCTTCTCGGCTCAATAAAGATGGGTTTTTGTGTAAAATTCAACTACACGGGTAAGGATCAGTCTAAAGCATGGAATGTCTCCCCTGTCCATCCCGTGTTTAGAAACACCACTGCATGGTGTAATTATACGTCAACAAACCTATCTAAATCTGGTCAAGTTCCCCTATCCTTACCATC
>NW_009649036.1:801236-856895 GCF_000708025.1 Charadrius vociferus
GAACTTGTTGGCCACAAACCCTGGGAGGAACTAGGTAACAGTGTTGCCTAGAAGGAACAGAGAGTGCTTGCTCTGTTGAGAGATACAGACAGTAAATTGTGTTGAAAAAAGATGTGCTAAGGTCCTTGTAGTTTAGGCAAGGAAGGTATGTTAGTATTAACCAATGAGTAAATGTCTAGTGCCTAAAATTAGCCAATCAGTAGAAGACATGCTGCCTTTGCTATGGATATAAGGAACCTAAAAATCCTAATAATTCGACATCTTGCTTGCATCAAGCTGTGTCCCGTCTCTTCATCGCGGCACACATATGATACATACCATGAAAGCAGAATTGACTTTTGGTGTGCTTGATCTCAAGAATCACTTTGATTCTTCTTGTACAAACATATGCAAACGTTAGCTGAAATGTGTATCTCCACATAAAGCGGATATCAAGGCTGTGATATGTCACAGAACATATGGACTGACACGCAGCATATGGAATGAATGATGGCTACCTTAAAATTTTTGTAGCTTTCTGTTTTCTCTAAAAAAGGCGCAGCTGCTCTGGCCCATTGAGAGAGTATTTATGTCAAAGGAAATCCAAAAACTTTTGTAGGAAGCCATATCTAAATCAATTGCTGGTGAACCATCCCCCAAATTTGCCTGACAGTGAAAGAGAGTTACTATGGCATCTGCTGAAATAATTGAGGTGAGGCCTCATTTATTAAAATAGTAAATCTATACCACTATTAATCAAGCGTGATACAAACTATCGATCTAATACTTGCTCCCTTAGCTGGTACTCAGAGGTGCTAATTAAGGGAGCTGCTTAACATATCTGTTGTTTGCCTCTGTGTTGAACTATCAGCAAAAGCGATCAGGACTAATAATGAAGGCTGGAGTTAAACTGCAGTTTATTAATTTAAATGGACCCTATGTGATTGTTTATGAATACCCAAGCAAAACAAGGTCAACAACCCTGGATGTGGCTGTTGGAATTTTGAAACATTTTGAAGTACATTAATTGGCCTAGATGAGAACATCTACCTTGTATTTTATTTATTATCCAGCCCCAGAATTTTGAATGGGCCCTCAAATGCCTTGACTTTTCCTGACATTACACTGAACAGGACTTCAAGTAACACAAACAAGTATAACATGGAACCAATTAGCCCACATACGCTGGAAGACTTCAAATGCTACAACAAATGAAAACTTTATCTCTGGAGAAGGAAAACAACAATGAGGATAACTTCAAGTCCATAGTTTAGTTTTCTTATGCACATATTTCCACCAGAAACTTCAAGAAAACATTCTTCCAATTGAGCAGTAAGAATTCTGGATTTTATATGGAAGTTTATATACTAGAGGCTTAGTTACAAGACAGCTCTCAGTTTCCAGAAATACGATCAGGTAATCATTATGGGGGCTGGTGCTGCCTCAGGTAGCTGAATGGATAAGATGGTTTTGCCTGAGTGGCAATACTCCACATCCAGGAATTAACTTAAGCAATAAGGAGAGGGTTGGCTTTGATTTCTTGGCTCTTTTTTTTTTTTTTTAAATAAAGAAAAATAAAACAAGGGGATTTAAAAACATGATTTTCCAGATCCCAAAGGCTATACTTGGTTAACCGAGATTTACTTTTTAAATAAATTTCTCTTTTCAAATTGGTGACAGTGATCTGGAGTGAGCATTAGCTTACTTTGGCATTTTACTTCTGGAATCAACCTTGGAGTCAAATGCACCAGCTGTTAAAGATGCCTTTGTGTCAAGGGAGAAAATCTGAATTTATATATCGAAAGGTAGGTTGGCACTGCCTTTTCCCTTACCCTCAGACTTTGGTTTTCTGGAGTCAGCAGAACTCACAGCTTGAAAAGAAGCAAGCCAAGAAGAACTTATTTAACAGCAGGAAAACAATCATCATAACTCATCATGTATCTGCACCAGGTTCCTGGTTTTGGCCTGGTGAATGAAATTCTGAGAGGAACTTTCATGAAGGACATCTGCAGCAGGGAAGGCACTTAGTTCACAGATAATTTTAAAGGTGTATTCTTTGTCGCTGCTCATTTCTGATACAGTTCCCTATATTTGTGACAACTACAGGGGCAGGCTTTTCTGGCCTGAAAAAGACTTCATCTGAAGAGACCGCAGCTCACTCTCCCCCTAATGTGTGAAAGGAAACGGACAGCACTTCAACATGGGCATCCATCCCTGAAGCAGAAGAACAATTACTTAACAGCATTGCTTCGTGCTTTCTCATGAATCCAGTTAAGAAAAAATTTCAAAGAAATGCTGCCAAGAAATGTGAAAAAACTACTGTCAAGTTTTATCTTTGGCCTTTGTTAATGTGTAACCAATGAGTGCAGTCTTGACATGCACTGCGCTTTCACCAGGCCGGTGACCCACCCAAAAGGGAACCGTCACGAAAAGCTGAGTATTGGAGGAACTCCACCACTATCTCTTCAACCCCAGAACAAAAGGCAAGATATTAATCAATAGCAAGACAGATTGTCAGCATCAAAAAAAACAGTTTCCTGAGCAACTGGCATGCAAACCAAGCAGCTGCCACCTTAACACGGTCACCTGACTATAGTGCAGGTAGGATCAGAGGGGTATGAGACACACATGAGGTTTCAAGAGAAAAAACTGATGGATTCTTCCAGAACTGGAAAGAACAAGAACTATTTTAGACAACAGTAAAATAGGCACCCATGGTCACATCTGATCCAACACCCACTAACACTGAATACAAACCAGACCTCTTTCTTTGACATAATATTGGATTAAGTCAACCAGTTTAATGAGGGGAAGTGAATATGAGGATTTAGAGCACAGCAAGGAAGAACTAGGGGTGACACAACACTCCTGACATTAGGAGGGTAATTTATCTTACCCTATGTGGTTAAATGGCTTTGAGAGGTCAGGTGCATGTTCTCTCCATTAACTGTCAGTGTCCTGCAAGGTGACAAGCTCAGGTCTACCTTTGGGATGCCTAAAGGAAAGTGGGAAGCATCTCACCTCACATACTCACTAACTGACCCCTTATCCTAAGGAAAGGGAAAGACAAGAGAAGTTCACAACATTACTCACACTCTCAGGGAACAGTAGGTTCTTTGTTATTCCCTGTGACGCGACTTATTGGAGCTATCTGAACTGCCCTCTGCTCATTTGAAGCTTAGAAGAGTACCACAGTTCTATTTGTCCTCTCTCGGCTTTCTCAGTAAACACATCCCATTTACTACAATAAACATATTTTCAAATTGTACTGAAATTTCATACAAATCATCCCCCAAAACATAAAGGATCTTTAAGAATAAGGGAAGGGAGAGTGCCAAGGCGCTATTCTTGCTCAAGAATTTGGGGCATGCATTTCCATAAGCTGTGTTACTGCCAAGGCTACAGCTCTCCAGATCCTCAGGGTGTGTGCATGTACTACAGCTGAGAACAGAATTACGCTTAAAAATCTGAAAAACAAACAAGCTTGTGAGAATTCAAACACAGTGGGCAAGCTGTAGCTTTCTTTTATTGTTGTTATTCAATTCAACTCTGCTTGATTAATTTTATGGAACCAAAATACACCAAGAAGGAAGAAGGAGGAATATATTTCCATATAAAATGGGCAAAACTTTATGAAATTAAAGTTACAGAGCTTAAAATATTCCTTGGAGGTATAAATTCCTTGGAGGTATAAATTCATTTATATTTATTTTTGAGAAATCATTATGCCGGACAGTAAAAAGATAATAAACATTTTGGAGGAATGAAAGCAAACACACCTTTTAAAAAAAAAATAAAACATGGTACTCCAAAATAATTTATATGAGCAATTTTTTCATCTTTCTCTGGACTGAAATATTATTAAATTTTACTAAAGATAACACCTGTACTTGTTCCACAAACAAAATCAATTAGCAGTAAAACTACATAGAAATATCATATTGGGACATACCATATTAGTATAGTGGAAAAATTGAGTCAAACCCCTCTGGTGTGGGATGGACATTATCTGTACCAAGTTCAACAACACACTAGGGAGTACTTCAGGAGTTTATTAGAAGGACAGGGTATTTTGAAGAAATACAGTCTCTTCAATACAGTAAAAAGAACTGTTTATGTTAGAAATTCTTTTAAAATTAGTTAAGGAGTTGTGTTTTCATTTTTGCGTTATTTTCTCACTGAAAATAATAGCTAGGGATTAAAATACAAGTATGTATTCCACAGTTCTGTTCTGTCTCTCAAAATGTGTATATTTATAGCTGTAGACAAGAAGATAACACATCAGTGCAACTAGGGACCACAACTGAGGACTGAATTACCCTTAAAACCAGCCAGTCTTCTCAGAAGTCAGGTCTAAACTACCAATTACTACCTCTATGCCTGGTCAATAAGGTTACTCACCTTTTCTCATGTCACCGTCAGAGACCATCATATGTGTTTAATCTCCCTGTCACCTAACATTATACGGGCAGGGAGAAACACACGCTGTGCATCGGAGACGAGACTGAATCAACACTGCATCCATGAGGCTGGTAACATCCAAACCACGGTCCTGCTCCAAAAGAAAGCAAAGCAGCTCTCTGCACTGCGCCTCACAGCCAAGGGGGAGAAAGCTAACCTGCTTTTAGGCTGATGGTGGCCTTCTGAACACTGACTTTTTGAGGAAACTGAAAGGGTCTGTGTGATTTCAACAGCCCTCGGAGCTTGTTTTAGGAATGCTGCTGTGTCACCTGACACAGCATGGGCAGCTGCGCCGTGCTGCAGCATCAGCATGAGATTCCCCATTGCTGGTCCCAGCAAGAGCTTTTCCATCTGATTTTGGACTCCCAGAAGTTCAGGCACTGTGCTATCAAGACCTGCACCCAACGCATTCCTAACACGGTCTTAATGCCCCTCTGGTCCTACTCATGATAAAGGAACAGAGCAAGGATTAGGCCTATTCCTGGTCTTTCTTTGTCTAGGAGAGGGGAGGTGAAAACAAGAGACACCAAACTCTTCTTAAAAAGGTACCATCTAGTCAGCTAGTCAATTAAACTAATGTCAGCATCGCTATAATAGTTTGTTGGGGTTTTTTTAATAGGAAAGATGATAGATGAACAAAGATCAATAAAAAGTACACCCTATAAGGCAAGTTTAGTCAGGGCCACATATCTTATTTCTACTCTTCAAATACAGAGCATAAATCTACGGTTTGCAAACATGCAGATCTTTCCGCCACCCAAGCTGGCTTATAAGGCACGCAGTCAAGGTAATACTACTTACTGACAGGAGTCTGTGCAGAGATTTAGAAGAAACAGGAATATAACTACATATCCCTGTTAGAAGAATGCTTCCTTATAAGTAATATCTATGTATGCACGTGTGTATACATGGCAAATATTTAGCTCACCTACTTTTTTTCCATGGTGCATGAGTAAGAAATGCAGCATGCAGTCTGCTGCAGCTCAGCATTAACAAAGGAAAGTCAAGTTTTTACAGCACAAAATCTTGTGAAAGACTGCACAGTGCTCCAGTGCAGTTACCTCCAAAAAAAGCAGCAGGATCCAGTATCAGCATAAAACTGCTTTGGAAAGCAAGCGGGGAATGTGTTACTCATCTAATCTCTGGGTGGTTTTTAGGCAGATAAAACTTGGCCAGACGATGTAGGTCGGGCCTTCAGTCAAGACCTTGCCTTTATGCTTCATGAACAAGGCATCCTAGAGCACTGGCTTGGTACTGACTCAGAAGAAAAACACTCACCCACAAGAATCGGCTTAAGAAACAGCTTTTTTCAGTGTCTAGATTTTCCGGGACGTTTAGCCGCATCTGACTGCATTCAGCGCATGGAAAAAGAAGGCGACGCTGTACTGATTCTGTGTAACTGCACTCTACTTCTCCGAGGTACCAAAACCAAAAAAAAATGGGAACAGACTGTTACACTACTGAACATTTAGCAGTTCTTCTAATGGTCTAGATATTCCAGAATACTCTGCAATATTGTACTAGCCAGGGAGGACACAAATCACGGTCTGCTGAAGTCTGAAGTGATGACCTATTTGTAGTCCTTTACTGTTGCCAATGGGAAGAGGCCAGAAGGCAAGAACAAAGGACAGTGCAAAAAGCAAAGGGATACTCCTTCTCTCCCCATGATGCCTCCTTCCCTACTACGTCTCTGGACTCTTAAGTAAGGGATAATCACTAGTTTATGTCATATATTCAGCCTAGCACTGGCAGCAGGAACAGAGTGGTAGGGCACACAACTGTGTTTTACTGCAGTGATGCTGGAACATCACTGAGCCATAATTTCTATGTGACACTGTGCCTGAATCTCAAACATCTCTGGTGACCGTTTGTACTGAAATGTACCTCAGTACCGCCGATTCTTGCAAGCCCCTGTTTGAATATGGCTATAAATATGCTAGCAAACAGAAAAGCCAGTAATATCAAGAATTCTTTTCACGCTGCCTTTGACATCACAGTGTTTTACTGATGCAATATTCCCAGGTACCTCAAGAATCAAAAAGTTTGAAATGTCCCACTACTTTTCTCTCATTTGACTTTGACTACCAACATACTGGATGTCCTGATTTCAAATTGGGGACAATTCCATTGCTTCAATTCATAAAGAAGGCATTATTTAAACAGCGCTGTATGTGTTAGTTATTAACTCTGATCACAGTAAAACACAAAATGTTGTATATATTCCAAAAATGCTCGATGGAACTCTGATTTTCCATTCTGTATGAAAAGCATCATGCAGAAAAAGAGTCTGCTCTAACAGGTTACAAGAAAGGAAGATATTGGAAAAATGATATAACAGTACAAGTCAGGGCAAAAAAAAAATTCCTGAAGCTTGAAGGTGCCTTCCATCACAAATTAAATACAGCACAGGGGTCAGTCATGAAAAAAGGAGAGGCGGGGCATCAGGGAGAAACAAAAGAAAAAACCCTTATTCATTAGAGAAAGAGGAAAGAGATTATTCATCTCCAAAGTGTTAAATTGAACTTGCTGCAAAATTGATCAGACCTCTCCAGACTCGGAAATACCCTACAGCAATTATTGATCAAGAGCAGTGAATGTGCTAGAGACCATGTTTATGTGCCATACAAACTAAAAAAAAAAAAAAAAGAAAAGAAAGGAAGGGGAAAAGAACTAAAGTGTGTTTAAAACATATTTAACTTTGAAACACACTCAACTGCTGAGTTAATGATTGCATGAGTTATTGCAGCTATGTGTATGAGGATAGATTACCTTCAGGAAAACATACCTGGCTAGATTGAATGCATCATCGATCAAGCCTGCTCGATTACTGACAGAGATAACCTGTAAGGGGCAAGCAGAAAAATGGAACCATTTAGGGTGATGAAACAGTGAAGGTTCACCTATCAAAGCAGATTTTAGGGATGAGAAGAGGAGCTTACCTCATGGTTCCTTGTTAGCTGATTAATTAGCAGCCTCCAATTCCTAATATCATAATTAACTCTGAAGTAGCCGGTCTGGTTGATATTCCCCAGCAACCAACTTGCCTCTTCCAAAGCAGCAATTCTATGATGTTCTGGAAACAAAGAACAAGATAGGAAGGAGACTTGGTTTTAAATTTAAAAATTCTAAAGATGGATCTTTAAAATTATCTCCTTCTTCAAATATCTACAAAAGCAGTAAAACTAATTCAAAGACTAACAAAAACATTGTGTTTGATTAATCGTTTCCTTTATCTGTTCTGATGTAGAGAGATACCAGCTGACATTCCTATGGGGACCTTTTACCCACACTTTTACCACCTTTTACCACCCTTTTACTCCAAGGGTGGGGTTTTTTTCTGGCAAACAGTATTTATATATGGTGCCCATTTTAAGTCTGGTACCCTGATTCTGGCCATGCTACAGCCATAACTCCAATAATTCAATGGATATTCTATAAAGAGAAGATTAAACCTGTGATTAAAAAAAAATAAAATATTCTTAAGTGTTCCTGCATGTAGTCGATGAAGCTTTTATATTGGATTTTAAATTAAAGTATTTCCAGTTATATGGCTTCTGGCTACTAACCACTGAGAGGTGCCTCTTTAGAGCTAGACCAATCAACCTTACACCAACTAACCTGTTCTTCCTCTTTCCCCTCTTTTTAAGTAATCACTTTAGGGCTGAAATTCTACACTTATTCCAGTATTTGTACCATCAGGCAGTCCACAACTACTTGCAGGACTTGGGATTTTAACAACAAAAATGCCCCGAACTCACAACAGACACTTCTTTCACTATGGAAAGAATCACCATGGAATGAAGCCTCAGGCTTCAATGTCTCTTGCAGAAGCCTTCAATCTAGTAAATTACTTTGACAAAACTGATCATGAACCAGAACTCAATAAAATTTCAGCAACATTTTTTTCTACTATAATAAAATTAGTTTGTACACTGTTGACAAAAAGAACAGTATGCTCATGCATTTTTAAAAATAAAAAAGAAATACATAAAATTTGTTTTAAACATAATTCCATCAGGGAATTGTTTGGTGTGCTTGAATTCCCTGAAAGTAACGAATGGGAAAAAAAAGTTACCAATACAGTCTTAACAATTCACATGTACTATCCAGTACCAGACTTACTGAAGAAATTTATTTGCTTCAGCCTTTCTTCTAAAAAAGTAATTTCTGAGGAAATAAAAGATGACTAGGACTACAGATAAAAGTTAGGCTACTCCCTTGACTAAGTATCTCTAGCAAGCACATAAATAACTATCATTTCAAGGGGCAAAAATTACAAAGAGCAGCAAGATCCCAATCCTAAAACCACCTAATTATATGTTTAACTTTAAATTCATGGAGTTGCATTATGCACACGAATTCAGATAAAAAGCTGCAGGATTAAAAAAGAAAGTCCTCTTCTCACCTAGGCAGATCTGACATCATTAAAATCTCTTTAAAATACACTTAGAAATATTATAGAATAACTCAGTTGTTGCCTATTCAATTGTTATTGCTCTTTTAGAGTTTGTCTAACTGACTCGCACCAGTTCAACTTAATTATTCTATATAAACAATTGACAAAAACAAATACAGACTCCTGGTTTTAGTTAAAATATTGATTACATCCATTTAGTTATCTGCGATAAAGCACTAAGCAGACACATCCTTTAGGAGCCATTGTATCCTGCAGAAATGGGACTAAGTGAGAAAACCAGAATTAAGTCCTACAACTCTGTGGGTTTCCCAGGCGTTCATACTGTCAAAGCATTTAAACTGCTTTTGCCGCGCAATCTGATTTGGAACAAGGTTTTAACACCGGGTGCCCTTCCTTCCACAGGGGTCTGTTAAACACCGAGCTGTGTAGCTCAGTCCTAAGCAAAGTCTCTTAGACTGCCATACTGAAGTTGCTCCTCTGTTTAAATCCTTTTTTCACTGGACCTGAAGTCAGAATCACCCAGTTGCTCCAGCCGACTTACGGAAGAGTTGAATCCTGGTTCCTGTGTAAATCACTGAATCTTATACAAAGAAAAACATTACTGTAGAAATACTGTAAAAGATCACACCAATTTACAGCATAGTGATAAAGGCACTTTCTTAGAACAGATTTGGATAAAATATCTGCTGCGAAACAGGGAGAGGAGGAGTTTGAATCTGGATCTGCCCCATCCTATTTAGCTTACCCAGTGTGGTGCTGTGAATAAAGCCTGTCACCCCTACATAGCTATGTTCTTTGTCAACCCAGTGGGTTTCTTAAGAGCAACAGCAAAAATACTCACTGCTCTAACTAGGAGAGACTGATGACTGAAACAATGACTTTTAGAAATTCCCTGGGTCTTCAGGGGTGTGCTGCGGTGTGGGGTCAGGAGCAGGCTGCTCATGTCTGGCACAGATTCCTACCATGTTAACCCAACACTGTTTCCTGCCCATGATTTTCTGTTGCAAACTAACCTTTAAATCACTGAAAGCAGTTACTTAACTCGTTAATCCTTGCACCTCTATGACAGCTAAAAACATATCAAATAGGCTATGAGCACACATTGATCAATATCTGGGAAAATAAATACATTAAATGGAAATTTTCAAAATCAGTTGTAACAAAAGAAGTACATACATTTTTTCTTGTTTGAGTATTTTTATTAAATTTTGATCTCTGAAGTGAGGAAATTACTTATGCTTTAATACAGTACTGAATGATACTTGCCAGTCAAATATGACAAGTTCAAAATAACCTATTTCACAAGTGACAGCCGTGCAACCCCTCCAACACATATTGCTTTAATGGAGAACAGTACCTTTTCAAAGCTCGATGGCATTATTGCTGTTTTGGTCAGTTTAAATCCAACCATAACCCCTTGCTATTATTTTTCGATAAGACCACTCATGTGTTGACCTTTTCCTGAAATATAGGACATGAATCCTTCACACCTTTCCAGGTCATATAAGCAGGCAGTTATTTTAAGGGACTGCCTGATGCATGTGCTTCACATAGTTCTATATAATTTCCTGGAAATTGATGTTTGAGTCTGTCAATTCTCACGCCTTCCCATAAAAGAAATTCTTTCTTTTGGCGATTACAGCACTGAAAATTTCTATACACGTGGGAAATTTCTCCACTTACCACAAACACATTTATTAGTTTCCTGTTAGAAGTATTATAGTTAGAGAAAAGGTAGTCATTCAGTGTTAAACCCTATATTAAACCATTCATGACTTTCTAAACAATGACAAAGATTTCATTTGGGAAGAAATCTATCTTTGATGGTTTTAGTTCACCTCTTAAAATTCAATCTAAAATATATATACATTTGTATTTGAGATTAAAGGGATTTTTTTTTAATCTTCTTCCATCAAAAAGTGTTTTTCCATGGTCATGTTTTGTCTGATGCCTCAGAAAATAACACTGCTCTGAAACTTCAAGTTTTGCCACATACCTATAGGAGACATTTAGGAGGAAATGGTTAAGTTTTATGATGTTTGTTTTGAAGTAAGAAAATCAGTTAGGGTCCGATTCTCATTTTCTGTGCTCTGGAAGTATGAGACAGTCCTCCAGCTGGTGCTAACTGCACATAGCTTGAAGTTCTCAGCTCTCCCAGCTCTCGAGCAATTTCAACTCCATCAAAACCAGCAGGCACGATGGAAGCTTGCTCCTCCGCACGGCAATGTGAGCACCTTGTGAGGCAGGTCTGGGTGAAGGGCACCCCTCTGCAAGACACTACTCCAATGCTGACAAGAGCGAGGGCTAAACAGAGTTCTTACCGTTTCAAGCATTCAGATTCACAGTTGTTATTTTAACTCTTCATTTTATACAACCTCTAGCATACTAGGAAATTGGTTTATGCTGGTAGAATTCCTACTGGGAGAACTGACTCCATTTTCCTGCAAAAATAACTGCACAAGAGTAGCACAATTTCATGCCAACAACAGCAAGTGAAATTTTTCTGACCAAGAAAATGTTCCATGAGGAATTTCATCAGAATCATAATATTTTGTGAAAAGATACTGGCTTTAACTAAATTCTGCAAATCTTTTTGCAAGAACTTTTCATATGGGGAGAAGGCAAACCAGAAGAAAAGGTTCTTTCCCTCTCACTTGCCATGTTGCCACAGCTCCATGTTACAAACACGTTTTGATATAGTGAACAACAAAATAAATGGAGCACATCAATAAAAATAACCATGTTCTGTCTCACATACTCTTTCCTCAGACCATCCTTCCATCCATTAACATCCCTATATGATGGAATTGATACTGTCTAAGGTGATATACAACGTAAGCAGCACTTTTCTGTTAGGATCTTTGCTCAGCTGTTGGGATAAGGGGAGTGATTCTCCCTCACTGTCAAAATCGTGCCAGGATTGCAGGTCTTGTACCCATGGTCCTCACCATGGCTGGCTAAAGTTGTAAAGCAGGACCTATATATTTGTTTTACTTCACGGTGCTTCCCTTCCTCCCACTTTTGAAAGATAAGAGTGGAGTCTGGAAGCAACACAGGCCAAACTCAGCAGCTAAGTCTCAGAAAAAAAAAGAAAGGGTATTTTTCTAATGCTGCACTAATGCTCTATTCCCCAGCGGACAGCCAGCAAACCCCAGCTCAGAAGCAGTTGTATTCTACAAAACACTTCATGGAGGAGAATCAGACCTTTAAGGTAGAGATTATTTCGTAGCAGGTGGCATAATAGAGAAAGTTGGGACTTGCTCTTTGGAAAGCATTTGCCCCATTGAACTTTCTTTCCCACACCTCATGGCAATTCTGTGGAGATACTAAGAGGAGTCTGAATGAGAGTCACTTTACCAGAGGCACGGAGGTTCATCAGAGGAATATTTCCCTGGGACATAACAAATAAGTCAAGGTACAGGAGGTGGGGATGGAAAGGGCAGGGAGGCACTGTAAAGCTGCGTCAGTCAGTGCAGCAGCACTTGCTGAGTTGCATGGAGATGTTTCCTACCTGGAGCCTGAGTGCCAGAACAGTCTCATGCTCAGGGAACAGCAAATATGCCTTTGTCCAAAGCCTTGCTCACCTGTTTGAAATGGATGCTAGCTAAACCTCCTCACTTGAGGTTAAGGTCACTTCTCCTGGATTTGTAGAAACATGACAGGTGAGTCTGTGCTTCCACACTTAGCACTCCTTCAGCCGCAATCGCCAACACCTTCCCGCAAGCCCCGCTACGCAGTCAACTTGTGGGGGAGGGCTGAGTTCAAAGCTGGTCCTTGACTTTTCACCCACTACTGATTTTGGGCTGATCCCAAAACACTGCGGACATTATGTTCATACATCATTACAGCGACCACAAAAGAGGCAACTTATCTAGGAGAAACAGAAAGAAGCCCTGGATCTATGACAGAGCAGAAGTGTGTAACACCAATGATTTCCACAGTGCCGGTGAAATCTCTCATTCCGCAGACCTGAAAGACTGTAGCACAAAGAGCACTGCAGCCATCTTAGTGTGATGTCTCTGACCTCAGCATGGATAGGAAGGCTATGAGATGTCTCCTGTCTTTGTGACTGGTTTAGTTTTGAGAGGTTTAATAGCTGTCACTCACCTGAAGCAGAACAGCCTCATCCATGGCTATGGGGAGTGAACAGGGAAAAAGGTGGTGGGGACATACCTGTGCGGTGCTCTGAGAGCAAAAGAGACGGCTCCATTTCACATGCCAGACAAATTGAGCCAGTAAAAGGTTCACCTGATTGCTGGTATATGAATTGATGAGTAGAAAAATGGCTACATAAATGCTATGGCTCACTGGGTAAGGAGAAGAGAGACTGGTAGAAGCACTCGCAAAATGAAAACCTTCCAAAACTATGACTACATACTTTCCACAAACAGATGTGAAGAGCTACACTGAATATGAAACATCTTCGAGATGATGCACTTTGTCAGGCAAGTTGCCAAGGCTTGACACTGTCCTTTCTACAGGACTTGTTGCAAAGAACAATGAATTACATCTCAAAAAGATGATGCATAGTTGTAATTTCCAGTGTGTCCCTTCACTGTGGTGTTGTGAAGAGTGGGCAGAATGAGCTTTGTTGCCAGCAGTTGGGATGATCTGCAACTATATGAACTAGTCCTGCTCACCATATTGAACAATTAGAGACCTGCATGCCTCACCTTCTTTAGTAGGTAACCAGACATGGCCAGGATAATTAGAGAGCAGCAACACAAGCGCCCTACATCCAGTGGCTCTCACAAGACTGGACAGCAGCCTCTTCCCCCTTGCTCGTGAAAATGCCAATTGGCATCCTATAATACTTTTATGAGGTCACAGACATGGTAGCAAAGAGGATGCAAAAAATCAGTAATTCTCTCTCATGTCCTTCTGAAGAAGGGAGACTCTTCCATCAGCAAATAAGCATCCCTGGTGAACTCTAGTACAAGGGAGGGGGTGTACTCCCCTGAGAAACTATTATTTAAACTACCACAAAAAAGGGATATTTCTTGATGGCAATACATGTAGCTATTTCAGAACTGCCATGGTTTCATTTCTCTCAGATAACACACAGACAAGATTAATTTTATTGAAAAATTTAAGTGATATGCCAAGATATAGTGGTATTCATTAACTTGGACCCTCTTCATTACTGGCAGCTGAAATGATGTATGTTATCAGTGTTACACGACAAACAACAGACAGCTGTTCACCATCTCCTATCCACCCTTCAAGTTACACTGGAAGCTTCTTTAGCACAGCAGTTTAGTCAACAAGAAGGAAATGCCCGCTCCTTCCTAAAGAGGGCAGGGAAACCATCCTCATGAACAGCATTGCCTCCAGATTTGATTTGAGTATCCGCATTCAATTACACTCACTTGAAGAACAATTTGACCTTTCCCAATCTTCCAAATACTTCCTCTGGAGTAGTTTGTTTCACCTCCAGCTTGCAGAGTTGTTCCCAGACTACTGGCTGGGATAACACTGACACTGTGTCCTCTGCGCAACAGAAAGTCTTCAGGATTCTTCCCATCCACAAGAATCAAACCTGGAAACCATCCCTTCTAGTCTCAGAACCCCTCCCACATCTCCATGGAACAAACATACCAGTTGCAGAAAATCTCCAGGAGTATCACAAATCATCTGTACCAGCCCAAATTCATAACAGCACGTACAATGAATCATACATTGATTGCATCCAGGGATGTTCTTACTGACTTTTTTATGTTGAGGAATTCTCCAGCTGCACTAGACAACAATAAGGAAAAGGACATCCTTGCAGTAGTCATAAGTTTACAGTCTCATTTTCAATGAGGCACAGCAAGTGAGTGAGTGAGTGAGAAAGTAATGAGGAAGGACAAGGATAATGACAATAGATCACAGTGGCATTGATTTGCTACAGGGGAAACTGATGACTCAGAAAGGTTCCTCTTTAATTTCTATATAGCAGCCACCCCAAAATCATTGCTCACATTGGCCATCATTAATTTGTTGATTCCTTGAAGGCATTCCGATAGGAGCAGTAGATCTTAAAAGAGTGGGTAGTGGTTTTATGGACTTGTTCCTCCACAGCACTCTGCAAGTAAAAGGCAATGAGGACGCAACTGTGCAGATAATAGTGATATACTGAACTTTCAAGGCAGGAGTGAAGGGAAGGAGGCATGCATGTACAACCTAATGAGATGAGATGAGATGATCAACTCTCTCTGAAGTCAGTGGAAATCTTTCTATTAACTTCAATGAGAGTTCAATCAAGCCCTAAAGGACAAAAGTAGAGCAGGTCATTAAGGCAGACTGTGAAAGTGCAAACAGGTTTTGAAGTATTCCAGAGGTGTTAATATTCAAAAGTACGGCCAATGCGATATAACTCTGCACAGTGAGGCAGCATCTGTGTGCTCTGACTAGAGTATGTTTCCCAGACTTTCCCTGGTCCCAGGCACATTTCTAGATCATTGTATCACGGGAGCAGCGTAAAAAATGTTACATTCTGATAGGCTGCGAATGATCAGGGCAAAGAAACGCATACCTTATACTACTAGAAAGTTGGGATACTCGGATTTCCACTGATCTTACACCATTCATTTCTAGTCTTGCCAGCTGATAAGCTTTATTTGGCTATTATCTTTTAGTGACTTTAAAAAAAAAAAAACAAAAAACAAAACAACAGGAAAAAACACAGTTTCACACAGGTTTGAATCCTTCCTCTCTCCAGTTAAATTTCTACCGGAGGAAAATCTCTATGCCCTTCTAATTTTACAAGAAGGGGTCAGTTCTCCCTCTACAGCACTTGTGTCAAGGGGATGCATGGATGCTTCTTTTCCCATCCATATAATAATTCTATTCAAGTCTCCACACTTCTTCCCTCACTCTCTTCAATTCCAGTGAACTGCTAAGAAAACAGAAATATTTAACGAAATTTCTACAGGGGGATTCCTTTTTTAGGTGATAAAAAACCCATTGGAATCTAGCCATAGTTGTCGTCAGGACAATAACTATTATGATCATGTAGGAACTGAGGAGGGAGAAAATAAGTAGTAAGTAGAATAATGCACTTTTGAGGTCCAGCATCTGGTTATCTAATAGAGAGAAGAAATACTTTGATAGATCAATAAGGAAACTTTTTAATGACAGCAAACATTTCTTAGCCCTGGTTCAGACTATGGATTTGAGTTAAAAATGCCAGAATTCTGAACATCTTGTGTTTACTAAGTCATACTCATCGGATGCTTTGCTATAAAAATATTACATTTAACTTTCACCAATCAATAAAGTGAATTGCATTCATCAATGATTTGATATGCGTTGCTAAATATAAAATACTTAGCACTTAGGTACACATTTCTATGTAAAAGCTTTTCATTATACTGTCTAACTTCTGCGATAATTATAAATCTTGCTTGTTGCTCATCCTTCATTCCTCCTCCTCCCTTCCCAACTCTCCTTTTTTTTGTAATTCATTTCAAGTAGCTAAAACTGGGTGCAGAGCAACTAAACAGTTATCTAGGATCAATTCCAAAGAAACAGTTGAGGAAAACACAAGTATGCTTTATGAGATTCCGCTGGGAGGAAAGTTTATTTTTACCTGATTTGTTAGACACCCATATAATTGCCTCTGATGAGATGTGGCTCGTATTTCCTACTGCAATTGTTAATGGAATCTGCCACAAGTAGCTGCAAGACAAAGGAGGGGGAATCTAAGAACAAAAATACTGAACTGATTCTTCTCACAGCAATCAGGGATCATGTCAAAGAAATCAAAACACAATTTCAGTAGCAGTGTAAAGATGTGGATTCTAACAAGTTACTTTGATTTTGAAATGCATTTGCTATTAGCAATAAAACAATGAAAAAGTCATTCATCTTAAAAACTAAATTATATTTTACATTTTTCACACACTATCATCATATGAGGACTTTTTTGCAAGGCTTTCCTAATTTAACAAAATGATTCACAAAAGAGGAAATAATGATTTCCCATAGAAAGAAGAACACTTTTTTACATTTGCTTAGAAAAAGACAACCTTCAGGTAAAACATGCTTTGACTTATAGGGACTTCAAAGTTTAAAAATAACATACCCTTCTAGCAACTTCTTAAAAAGCCATGATGGGCTTTCATAGCTGCTGGTTTATAAAAAAAATTTGCATCATTTATTATCACTTACATGTATGCAAACTGGACAAAACATGCTACATGTGGATTTGGAGATATGCTGGTGTTATCAGACCTCAACTCCCTTATAAGGTATCACAAACTGTTTCTAATTCGCAATAAATGTTATAATTTACGTAAGACTTTTATAACATGTTTATCTCAATAAAAAAAAAAAAAATTGACAATATGAAGTCAATCTTTTGGGGGAGAGATGGAAAGGATGTATTCCTGCTTATCTTCATCATCACCTCTATTCCTGAACTCTCAAAAAGTACAATTTCACCAGGCAGTGAAAGAACAGGCATTCCCTCACAGGCTTGCCATGTAATTTTGTACACCAGTCAAGGGGAAGGGCTCAGTAACGGTACAGGTGGTACCTTTGCCTAGGGAGTATGCGTGCATTTAAGCAGGGCAGCCCCAACCCAGATATGCTACACTTAGATACCAATTAAGAACATTCTTTTAGATTAATTGCATTAAAATGGTGCAAGGATGAGCGTGGACAAGTTCTTAATGTCTACATCAGCTTCTCTCCTGATAGTACACAGCACTGCAAAACTAGCCTATGGTATTGTAAACATTCAGTTTTCTCCTTTCTGCTTACCCAGAATCCTGCTCCACTGAACTACAAATGCCACCCAAACGCGCACAACCACAGGGATCACACACCATGCACCACTGAATTCCCCCCGTGCCAGTTCAGTGAGAAATGGTAGACTACTGCAGTAATTTCTATTCTCTGCTACTCTCAGATTTCATCAATAAGACAAGGATTATTTGATTCTATTATTTCAAACGCCTCCAGATATGAGTAACTCTGAACACTTGACATAAAGGCTCTGAGAGCCACCCCACTCCAGGATGTCTGGCTGCTGCTGGGGCTCTGGGTCGACGTGATGTCCCAGCCCGGCCTCATCACCGTGGACTTGCCTGGGGATCCAGAGTCCGGGCTATACTAGGCTGCTGCCCCCCGGCCTTGTCTGGGGGCTGGGGGAGGGCGAGATCCCTGCTCTGACGATCCTGCTGCCACACTCGGCTCCCCACCCCCTCATAAAGAGCTCCCCCCATATGCACGGGGGTTTGCAGCGCTCAGAACAGAGCCGCATGTGCCGGGAAACACCTGTCCATACAGCAGTGATTCAGCAGAGAGGGGGAGATGCTTGGAAAATTGTATGGCTAAAAGAGATATGAGTGACACTAGAAAGAAAACATGGCATTTATTGCCATATGGGAAAAGAAAAAGGGTCCCATGTGACTTTGGGTTCTCTGAATGTTGGTATCGTGACACACTGGGAAAATTATTAGACCTACTCATGCACCAAAGACACATTCCACATAAGCACATGCGCTGGCAGGCATTTTTTTGATAATTAAGCTGTGGCATCTGAAGATGCTACTGCCTTTATCAGTCTGCCTACTCCTTGTGCTGGATGTTACCACCCTCCATAGCACAGCCTGCTGAAAGGATGCCCACTGGTGCAGTAGCTTCTCCAGTTCTCAGCTGGGTCTTCACGCAAAGTTGCCTTCATTGTTGGCTTAACTAATACTCTGGACTGTGAACCAGAATAATGAGGTGAAAACATGAATTGTGTCCTGCTTCTTCTGCTATAGCAGTAATAACTTCTGGGTTCAACAGGTGAGGGCAGTCAGGACATGCTGTGAAGTGATGCGCTGGAGAATATTCACTACTGTCTTAAATACCTTATACCTTACTAGACAGCCACTAGTGGTTTAAAGCCTGTCAAAAAAAAAAAAAAAAACCCTTATAGGAAAGATACTATCTTTGAAAATACACCCAGTTCTAAATACTGAGATTTCCAGAATGATAAAGATGCTGGCAAACCATGATTGACAAAAATGAGGCAAAATTAAGAGCAAAGCTCATACATTATTTGAAAGCACAGGAACTTCGGTATATGAAAAAAATGAAAGATCTGCATTTGCATGGTATTTTTATGACTCTTGACATCAACTCCTACTGAAAAAGTTATATTGCAAAATAAAAGATACTGAGAGCTGCCTATGTGGCTTATTTAAACACATATATAAACATACACAAGTGTATGAACATATACATGGAAACCTGTCATTTTGAGAAGGAACTTCATAAAAAGATATTCTATACATTGCAATATCTATACAAAGACTTTTATATTACTTTATATTATTATTTTATGTTACCTCCAATTAAGGTAAATCCTATTGAAATAAGGACAGATCCTTGTATGAAAGGCGATCTAGATGTGGAACAGGAGTCATGTAAGCTACCCATCCTCAGAAAAAACATGTAGATTTAGTTGGGAAGATTAGCACTGGCAGATTTTCATTTCCCCAAGATGAAAGACCTACTGATGTTCTCAGTACTCTTCCAGAAGCTCCAAATCTCATCCCCTAGGTTATTGGTTTACCAGGTGAACCACAGATTTCCTTTTAATAGACATCTCCAGAAACCCATTTTTCCTGCTTGTACTGCTGCTGTTCTCTGGATGTTTATCTGCTTTCCCTTTCCAGTCCTCTTCATTCTCAGTGAAACTTCTGCCACTGTTGCAGAAGAAGCCATGGCTAACTTTTTTATCTGTATGTGAGGAAGATGTATCTGGCTCACCTTTCAAGAATTTTCATTAGGGTGACTTCTCCTACACAGCATCTCTGAGTCATCCGTATGGACTGTGTTCTCCGGGTGTGACTAGGAAGAAGCAAATGTTTTTGTACATTTCTGGCGCACTCTTCTACTTTACAGAGAAAAGAGGAACACAGCCCACATGCTTGTTTTCCTCCTGCTTTGTCTGGGAGTAGGGCACATCTTTTATTTATTCTTTATACCTTGGGAGCATGTACGCTCTCTGTATGTATTTCACCAGAGAAAGCAGCACCCTGTTCCACTGGTCCATCTGCCGCCTGCAGTGAAAAACTAGTTCCAGTGAAACTAAGAATTCAGCCTTGAGGGCCCAGCGACTAGGGTAGCAGGACTTGAAACAACCCACTTAGTCCTCCTACCCTCAAGAATATATCTACAGGAATCAGATGCCTGTTCAGGTAACTCACTCAGCCCCTAAGTGAAATGGAGCCAACAAACTGTCCAATATGCCTGAGATGCTGCTGAGCTTCAGAGGGATCTGCACATTACGTCCCTCTGGATACAAACCCAATCACCTTAACAGGGAGCACACCACTTAACTGTGGGGAAACTAAGGGTTATTTCAGGTATTTAAGAAACCAACTCTGAGGATAAGGAGGAGAGACATCAAAAATTGGAACATACATGGTAAATATGAACTGTGCTGTACATAACATTGTTCAGTCATAAATGTCTTGGATGTAGGAAACGGGGATCTTGTTGAAAAGTGGTACAAATAAGCCTTTTACTGTTGATTTACAAGTGAGAAAGTGTTAATGTGAAATAGTCAAATTTAGGTTGACACACACAATTAAAGGGAATGTTTTGGTGCCCTTTTTTTTCTTTTTGGTAGCACCACATCAATGCATAATACTGAAGTGTGTTAGCATCTCCATTCAGCTTAAAGAATAATCAGAGGGACTTGTTTGATGAAGTAATACAACCTTGCATCTGCCAAGATACATGCAACACTAGAAGCTAGCTAATTATGCTCTGATTGGATTATATAGATTTTTTGGTCTTGAGCATTACATGATGACTACATAGCCAGTATTAGTGTACTTTATCTCACTTAGAAAATGATCATATTTGTGATGAGTACTTGCTTACACCTTAACTTCCAACAAATAAGTACTGATACCCTTCAGGGGCAAATTCTGAGACCATGAAACATTAAGCGAACTTGATGCCTCACATTTCCACCTCTGAGGAACAGCAATGTTGTAGTAACATTGTATTTTCAGTAGAATAATTAATTGCTTCTTTGTAAAAAGCTATGCAAAGCCAAAAAAGGGCACTAGGTTATTTCCTCTGCTGACACAACAAAGATCTCAGGTCATTAAAAAAAGGAAAGGCAAGGTTCCTGGAGTTTCAGATTTTGCACACCTTTTCAACTACTTTTTCACATTAATGAACATTTTCACTGAGATGTAAGCCTATACGCTTTCAAGGTTCATCCTCCCAGAAACCACAATGTGCCAAGCTGCCTCTAGTGAATACCACGTTCTTCCAGTGACATTTCTCCTTTCTCTCCAGATTCAAATCTAAACAAAGAAGTTCAGCTATTCCTAGTCATTACTCATTCAGAAGTTTATTATCCTTGACTGCATTATAAAGAGTATACAAGTAATGTGATTGTTTCATGTAAAGTGACAGAACATCTGTACCTAAAATACCACAGCAGAACTTAGCTAACCTGGTTTTTGAATGGAAGAGGATGTGAACAACCACATCCCTCTCTATATCCTTCTTCTTTTACAGACCTCTGGGTTAAAGTCTCCTAATCTATCCTGATGTTCTTTATACAAAAACTATACTTACTCCTTCTTATTGTCCAATATTGTCCATATTTTTTTCTATCTATTATACCCTTTTCCAGGTTAGAAAGCCAGCCCTGCCCTCCATGCTTTGAAAGCAGGTCTACCACGGATTAGGAGTGGCATAATTCTTTTCTCTTCTACACTCTCTATGCCTTTTATACACTCCTTTTTTAGTAATCCCTACTATTCTATTTACTTGCTTGACTGTGTCTGCACACTGAGCTGATGTTTACAGAAAATTACCTACCATAACTTCAAGATCTCTTTCCTGAGAGAGAACAGTTGCTTCAGAACCCACCACTGAGCACCTGAGTTAGCACTGTCTTCCCCACATGTATCACCTTTGCATTTATCAACATTAAGCTTCATCAGTCATTTTATGACCTTGTTAAACAGCATTAAGGGATACTTCTGTAATCTTGGTAATTAACTTTTGGTTTTACTACCCTCACAAACCTATTACCAGAAAACTGTCACCTCACTTTTCCATGGCCTTTATCACATCATTGAATAGGAAAAACTTCAGCACAGGTTTCTCGAGAATGTAATGGGTTATCAGAGTCCACTGAGAAATTCAACACATTAATTTCTCATTTTTTGCTTATATTTCTTAACTGAGATCTTCCCTCTTATCCCAGTACAGATTATCTTTGTTAGGAATCGTTAATGAGGAAGCTGGACCTCCAAAACCACATAAAGAACAGTTAAAATGACAAGAGGCTAGATACGTCTAGATATAGAAGACACCTATTAATAGTCTTTGATTATATACTTAGCTAGAAAATCAAAGGAGGAGAACCATGACAAGGTAGAAGAACAGAATAATGTACAGACTTTAGAAAAAAAAAAAATTTTAGTACATCTAACAAGAGAAGAATACGGGGCAAAATTAAAATGCTATGCACAAAAGCAAATTAACTGATCTGCCTATTAGCAGGATATAAGAAGCATAATTAATTTAAAGTGTAGTGGGAATCATGAACTTAAATCATAAAATGATTTAGGTGGGAAGGGACCGTAGGAGATATAACCCTCTGCTCAGATATGCTAACAGCACAGGAAAACAGAGTTTCATTGTAGGTAGAACATGAGATCAGAGGAGGATACACAGGCTCTATGTTCAGTGGCATCACATGAAGTCAATAAAGTCAAATGTGGCAAATGATTGGCCACCTGCTTTTTTCCCTAATCCCTCCCACTACAAAGCAACTGCAGAATTACTTTAGAAATGCTGAACGCCAAAAGCTGTATATACCTTCAAACTGCTTACTAGGCTGAGAAATTAAATTGTGAGTTGTCTAAATTCTCCCTGGTTGGAAAAACAGAAATAATGTATCTTCCATCAGCTGGCACTGGTGAAATCTCAGCCATCACTCTCCTATGACTTAGCTTCTCTGGACAGTTGTGCAAGCTGGTGTCAAATGGGCTGCCGTGGGGTACTTGAGACATCTGTCAGGGGCTGAAAGATATGGCACAGCACCTACGGATGCTCCCGCCCATGTAGTGGCAGCACAAGGTCAAGCTAGATACCTGAGGGCACCTCCAATGGAACCAGTCAGCTGTGCAAGCAAGTAAAGCCTCTCCATCCACTTGATGTTGACCACGATACCTTCCACAATTCCCAGGGAAACTTTTTCATTTCTAACTGAAAAAGGCAACTTTTCGAAAGCTCATACGAAAGAGAAGACTTCAGTACAGATTTTCATATTTAAAACAGGCACTGCTGAAACATTTTATAACTACTATTTAAATAAAAACTTCCAGTTTGCTGATTCAAAATGAATTTCAGCTTGAAATACAAGCTAATTGAAGGGAGAAGTTAAAATGAGTGAAACTGAAATGCAAGGTACTGAAATTATGGAACTGAAAGGAATGTTCTAAACCAATTTTTCCCCATTTTTTTTGCTTTGATTTTTGTCCTGATTCAGTACAGGGAAATGTTTTGATATGTTGAAAATTTCTGTGGGATGGGAATCCATTTCTTGCTCATCTGTAACACTTACTAATCTTTGTAAAGTATTCTGAGAACATAACTATCTGAGACTTCGTATCACTGAAGAATATGATTAAAGCTATTTAACACATAGATAAAGTGAGGCATATAAATAATTTAAGAGTAAAAAGAATAAAAAGAAAATCCAAGAGTAAAATTGACTGGTAAAGACACCTGACTCCTTGTTTTCACCACCAGAACTTTATAACCAAAATGCCAACTCTGCCTCCTTCGTTGAAGTCTAGTACATCCAGAGTGGCTGAAGCTGAGAAACAGGGACCAAGGACTCCTTGGCATTAGTTTTCCACTTTCAGCTCTCCAGATGGAGAATGCTGAAGTTTTATGTACACGCAGATATATGCTTGCATGAGCAGTGCTGAGTCTGAGGAGAAGACATCTTCCCAGTGTGGCTCTGGCCAACAGTGGTGACTCCTTGATTGGGTTAGGATGCTGACAGGGGCATTTCTTACCAAGGGAATACCTCGTTATGAGCCATCCGCATAAACTCATGTTGTTCGGATTTCAAGAGACAAAAGAACATGAAAGCAAAGTAATGAGAAAATGCAACCTTTTGGAAAGTCAGTCAGTCTTACAGAACAAAATGAAAACTAAGAATTAAAGATTTGTATTTTTACTTCAGTTGCATACTTGGCTGATCTGTAGAGACATATACAAATAGTGGCCAGTAAAAGAAGAATTTAGCTTCATGGCTGCAACAGTTTCTGGCAAATAACCCTAAAACCTATTATAAAAAAAAGGGCACAGAAAGTTGATAACATGTGAACTAACTAAAGGATAGTGTGAAGTTTGGACATTAAATCAGTACAGCAGGCAGAGAGTAGACATCTCTCACTTCTTTTCCACGCCAAGACAACTGCCATTTCTGTTAGCAAGGCATAAGAAGGCCTTTGTTTTCAGCGAATTTTGAACATTAAGATAGAGGAAGGTTCAAAGAGAAATTGTTACTGGAAAACCTGGAAGTGTATTCAACTAATCTACAAAATTACAAGTGTTGTTGCTGTGATACCTAGGAGCATTTATTCCTAGGCTGACAGCACAAGTAGACATGAGGTGGTGAGTACGAAACAAGTGGAAGTTGTTGAGCAACACAACAGCTTTAGAACTTCCTACTACAGAGAGAGATTATAAGTGAAGCAGAACTCAGCAGTACCAGGGTAAAATTTTTTAAGCCACACTTCCTAGAGAGATTGTCTTAAAAAAGATAATTTAAAAGCATCGTGGAGATCTTCCTAGGTTATTATACGGTATAGCATCTCATTCAGTAAAGAGTATTTCAAGTTCCAGGGGAAGCTCATGTGTGTATCACAGCAAAACACATATTTTTACTAAGTGTGATTCTACAGAGTGTTAGTTCTGTTTAATGGATAAGGAGCTGATGATATATTCATGTTGTGAATCTCATTCTCACAGGACTGAAGAACATAGAGATTTCATTAGATTTAATACGTGCCAGTAAAGTGATTGTAGGCTGTGCCCAGAGGCACAACACAACAGAAGAAGATGTTATTCCTGTTCTCACAAGTATTACACCTCCTACCCTGAACCACGGTGTCAAGGGATTACATGTACCCTGTCAGCACAAAAGATGGCAGATATAGGAAGGGAAGATTTCACTAACTTTGTAGTAGAGACAAATACAAGATGAAAAATGGATAAAGGAGAGACCAACTGAGCACAGCTTCACGGGCCTAAGGTTGGGATTCTGGGGTTCCAGGTGTTCTACCTTCATACAAGACTAACAGACTGGCCAACAAGAAAAAAAGTAAGCTAAGGTCCAAAAAAAAGGACACTGTTACTAACACATGATTACATGACTAATTAGAAAAAGACCGCAAAAAAAAGATTGTGAAAGTGTTTACTCCAAGATTATCCTGGACTATGCTGGGCAGAGGTATTCCCAGCCCCTTTAGAAAAGCACGGTAAGAATTTGGACTGGTGGACTCTGTGAACTAAAGACAGTGTTCCAGCATAGTCTTTAGGGGGCTATAATGGACTGCAAGACAGACTGTAAATTCTTTCACCCATGAAATGAAGTTCGGGTACCACGTGACACACATGCATTATCGTCTAAGCAGATAACACTGCCACTGAGGCACACGTTACTCAGAAATTAATGGTCTTCACATTACCATCTATAGCCAACAGTGTCAAAGCCTCACTGACCTTTTTGTATCAGTTTCTTCTTCCTCACTAATGCCTCACCTACGGAGGAATTCAACTTTTTAGTCAGAGCAACCTACCATCCAAAACAACCCAATGGGGTCAGCTCTTGATAGGTGCTGCCAGGCAGAGAACAGCTTGACCACCTGGTGGATTTGAACGGGCTCCACACCTGAAGTGTCAGTTTTTTAAGAGTACTGCAAGTTTTTAATAGAAGTTAATTTAATAGATGCCTCATAGATGAGCAGAAATCAATTTGTAAAGCAGTCTTACCTTTTAACTACTAAGATTCGTCTACTTTGTCTGAGGTTTTCAAAGGCTCTGATCAGATGTGTAGTTGGATCCACCTAATATACATTTCAGAGGGAAGCAAAACTTGGGGATTTGGAAGGTATTTGCAATTGTGGGCCTATTATAGTTTTTAATACAAATTAGACTTAGCTGCATACATGGAAGAAACTATGGATAATCTTTATAGTTTGGAGAAATATTTAGAATTGTGTAAGAGGGTGACTAGGAAGCTTATATTCTAGTCTTGAAAGATGCTAGCACTTCTGAGATGACTTGCTTCTGACGGTAAGCCTCTTTATTTGCAGTTCTGCCTCAATACAGCACCTAATTTTATGTATTTTTCTATTATGTATGCTTTCATTTAGAAACTCATGTTAAAAAAGGCAATAATATTGCTATATTCTAAAATACGGGTTGCGAGTTACTTTTAAGAGCCACTATTTCTAGGACAGATCACGAATTGCTTGGTTTTTTTCTGTATAAGGATTGAAATACAAAGGTATGGAGGGAAAAATATTTTCAATGCCAATACTGTATTGTTGGAATGTATTTGAGGGGCGCATATTTTAATACAATCATTGAAACTAATTCATCTGTAGTCAGAAGAGTCCTTAACGTGTTTAACACCAATGTATTACAGATGCAGTTTTTGTGGTTCTCCTTTACTCTGCCATAGTCAAAATTCTTTCTGGATTTTACAAGAATCTTTGGAACAATTTTCAGCAATAAGTAAGTCCTAGAGCTGAAACAGAGAAAACCATTTACATTCTTCAGGAGTCTTATGCCAAATGTAATGCCCTTACTACTGCAACGAAACCACAAAGTCCCAGACATAAGAAAAGGTTTCAGTGCTGTAACAGCAGCAGTAGCATGAAAGAGCCCCTGTGTGGCTCTGCACTGTGGGACTGCCTTAAGATGACAGTGTGCATATTCTGTTAGAAAACAGCTGTATGTCTCCGGCCATCCCATATAAACCCTTTGGCCTGATTGCTTTTTAAGGGTGGACACAAGGTAGTTCAAATGAGTTAATTTGAATGAAATTACCCAATTTTAAAAGAAAAAAAAAATAATTGCATTGTCTGATAATAACATAACATTACCTGATTATAAGTTTCTAGTTACTAAACCTTCTACAAAATTCTGTGTAATTTTAGCTTAGCATTTCAGACCAAAATAAATTATAAATGAGGTGGCTATAAATATTATGGGGCTTTTTAAAATTGACTCATTCCAGTGTCAGTGCTAGCAGAGTACCTTACTAAATTTAGAAAAATATTGTAGGCAAAGAACAAATACTACAAATTCTTTGTCAGTACATGCTTTCTCCTCCCTGCCTAACATTACCTTTTTACACTAAAACACAAAAGCCTTCATTTTCAAAAGTGACAAGCAATTTTGGGTGCTGAGTCAGAGACGGGTAGAAGGAACCTGGGTTTAAGCAGTGTTAAGTGTCTATTCTAAAAGCTGCCTCTTTACCCTTCAGTAAGGGCCCTTAATCTCTCCTGCATCCTCTGTTCCATCTTGCACCAGCGCAAAACATCCTTGCAGAATTGCACACATGGTGCTGATCACACAAACCCCATCTCTATGTTGTCCTTTACCCATGAGCATAGTCCCTTGACTACAGAGTGCAGATCTGAGATTTACCTGAACATAATTAGGAGTGAAAGGATGTGTTATGAGCTGAGGAATGACCCCCCTATTAGGAATAAGAGCAGCATTTTAGCTGTGTCGACAAACCTCCAGTATGTTCTCAGAGACGGTGCCAAGCATTTTTCACTGTATTCCAATGTTCAGTTCTGATTTTCCCTCAGAATACTGTGCAGATTAAAATATAATTCCTATGATAGTTTCTCCTTCCTCAGTAAACTTCCCTAAGAGTCCCTCACCAAAATATCTTCTCCATAAAACCTCAGATTCTACTATTGACCGTGAAGGCTCACATATAGAGATAAGGAAAAAAATCCATTATTAGCAATTTAAGAAAGCAAAAGGAAAAAGAGGTAAAAAGAGAAAGCATGTTAGTAGTTTCATCCTCTGATCTACAATGGGGAATCCACATCTCTGATGTTTACAAAGCCAACAAAATATGACATTTATCCACCTTCATCCCTCCCATTACCCTTGTCTCTGCCAAATGCTGTTCGGGCTTTCCCCAATCTGCTCTTTACTTCACTAAAGCCCCCATCTTAACCACCTTCTCCATTTCCCCGCTTCTTCATATTTCCCTGTTCCAGCTGCACATTTTTAATGCTCCCAGATCCAGTTCATACCTGTACTCTGCCACACGGTGTTCCCTTTCCCTCCCCCTGCGTGTTAGGCAGCTCCCCACCAGCATTGCTGCCTCGATTCTCCTCTTCGCCTCCCCACCTTACTCTGAATTAAAACACAGCATTGCCCTCAAGTACATGCTCCTTCCCTCACCATGAAATGGATTTAATTAATGTGAGTTAATTAACTAGGTAGGGTATCAAGTAATTCCTGAGAATTAGTATTAGCAAATAAGATGAGGAAAGTGACACAGTCCCCAGTGATAATAAAATACAGCAGCAGCTTTTGCCTGTCAGCCTAACTTCTGTCAGGGTATGAGTGCTGCCACGGCACAGGAAGCAATGACACAAGACACCAATTTTGTCTTCTTTAGCATTCTGCAAATTCTAACACTGAATGTTGCCCATATCCCGCACACCAGAGCATTCTGGATGTTTGCCTAGTAGGAAGCGTTTCTCATAAATAGAAGCTGTGAAATAGTTTTGGAAATAAAGTGTTAAATTAAAACTGGCATTTCTGAGATTTTTGCTAGCAGCAAAATCTTGCTGAAGAGACATCAGCCCGGAAATGTGCAGGAACAAATTTTAAGAGCGCTTCCCATTCTAATTTAATAATAATGCAACAATCAGAAAAGCCTCTGCAAAATAAAAAGGCAAGACAAAAGACTGGGGACTCTTCAGTGGCGTCTACAGCAAAAATACCCTATTGTAGCAGGCAGTGTGCGGCACAAGTATCGGGCTGCCAAAATCCAACAGCAAAGGCACTCCTCCTGCACGCTCCCGAGGCAGGCTGGCATCCTCCGGGTCACTCGCAGAGGCAGCTCTTCTGCCTGCTCATTTGGAGGGGCAGCACTCTGCACAGCACTGTCCTCTCTCAGGCTGCTGGGGTTAAGGACTGTCCCTATACACACCAAAGGACAAAATCCATTGGTGTCATAAAGCTGTCCTCTACTAAACAGCAGTGCACACATAAAGAGAAGGAGCTCCCCACACTTTCTCACTCCTCTGCAAGAAGAGGTATTTTCAAGTCTCTGTTCAACCAGCAAAAAAACTGGTTAAATCAATAACTGGCTGTGTTCACACACAGTTCCGTGCTTCACTAAGGATCCTTGATTTTTTAATCTAGTTCCTGATAATTCCATTTCCTCTGTGCCTAATACCAGTACCTTCTTCCCCCAGAGCTTCATCATTATTACAGCTAATATAGAGGCACTCAGGACAGTCAACACGAAACAAGGTACCACATCTACTCCCTAGGCAGCAACACAAAAGTTGTTTCTAGGAGAAAAGCTGATATAAGCGCAATCTTTGAGGTATAGTAAAGATGAAAGGCATAACAAGAAAACACTCAAAGGACATGAGAAAATGGAAGATTAGAGGATATTTCCTGGAGACAGGGAGGTAAATGAGTACTACTTCTATTTATATTTTGTTATCCCTTTTTCCTCAGCTTATGGAACAATATTTGTCCATATTATGGTCCTTTTTATTATATAATTAATACTACATATGCTACATTATTCCATGATTGCTCTAAGATCTCAAAGATACTTACCAGCATTCCCCTTGTGCTCCTAGCATCTTGTTTTGTGTTTAACCACTCAGCTGACAAATGGACAGAGTAAGTCCCCCATTGCCGCTCAAGCGATAATGCCACACAAATAAGTAAGAATACACATGGCAATATCCAAACACAGCTATGCTTTCACTATTCAAATAATTATCAGTAAAGGGACAAGCACAGCCCTTTTTCTGCAAAGCCTGAATAGATGAGCTTTGTGTAGGAAATTCAGAAGAGACTTGAAGGGAAATAAATTCTGCAGTTAATCATTCATCTCGGAGTGGAGTGACTGCTGAGCAGCTCTGCTGCCCATTGTAAAGCCTTTCAGTTGTCATAGTACTACATGTTGTTAGACCCATGAGTCTGTATAGCTCTAATTTTGCTGGTCATGTCCCTGGCTTTCGACTGAATTTTCCCTAGTCCAACGACACGGAGAAAGGCACCGAGGTTTACCACACTACAGCACGTATGAATACCCTGTCCGTATCCTGATTTGTACCTCTTCCTTTTCTCTCTTTCCTCACAGCTAGCTGTGTTCAATGCCTAGCAAGACATTTCCCTTTAGGATATTATCATGAACAAGCAAAGATTAGCTACAGAAACTGCGTGCATGATAAGAACACTATACAAGTGAATATTACCTCAGCAACATCAACTTAATTATTTTGATAACATCGGAAAGGTTATTTCTCCACTTTTGAAGAGACAAGCTCAGTATATTTTTAAAAGGCAAAACTTATACCCATAACCAGAAAGCTTTGGTCTGCTCTTCAATACAGTTTATAAAAGGTTTATGGATTTCATCAAAACTGATTAGTTTATTGTCTAGACCACAGATTATTTTTCATAAGATTTCTTGTCATATCTGTGAGCCATTCTTGTAATGATGGATGAGACTGGTGCCTTAAAATCATCACTTTCTCTGTCAGCAGGGAAACCCACTGAACCTTGTCAGATGGAATATCAGCTCATCCCCTGTAGCCTTATAATATAAGGGCATAATCCGTTCTCACAGGGGTATACAGGAGTCCAGGACTGAACTAAAGGATTGCTATTTGAGGGAAGAATATGAATTATACAATTACGGGAGTTTTAAACTTTTGCTTGGATAAGCTGAAATTGCTACTGAAACATTGCACCAACCACAGGCTTTGACATTCAAATCAAAGCCCAGTGATTTTGGCCCTTCTGAGGAATGGCATTCCTAGAAACAGTGTTTGTCATTGTTATTTTTATTCTCTCATAAAATGAGAAGTATGGATCATGTAAAGGCGTAAGTGTCAAGTAAAATCTATGCTCAGTTTGCGAAGAAGCGGAATTGTGTACCTTCTGTAATTTCAGGCCAAATGTTACAGCCTAGCATGCCACACAGTCAATTCTACACACACAAATAAATCACAGTTTATATATGTATCGCCTTTGAAATGCATTTTTCTGCAGTTACAGAGAGAAAAGTAGTCCAACTATACAGGAGGTGGGAAAAGCAACTATATGTAATCATTCTCTTCTGCAGTAGAATTAAAGACACCTATAGTAATGGACTAGGCAGAACTAGAAGAAAACCACTGCCAAAGGTATCAACAATTTTCACTTTTGCCATTTATCACTTAGAAAAATCTGCTGTCTGCTCCTATATGCCTCTATATGATTTCAGAGAGAAAAAATAAATATGCTGCTTCACATTGCATTTTTAACAGTTAATTGCTGCATAAATACATAGCATAAAGAAAAGCACAGACATTTTATAAAACTAGAATGATTCTGAACTATTCGGTTGCCTCTTTATTTGCATTTCTTATGCAGCAGATAGATCTGAAAGACCTACTCTGAAGTGACTCTTTCTAAAGGAAGGCAAAGTTAAATTTGCCTAGAGAGGGTCTGAACCAGAAGTTTAAACTCCTCATCACTTTGAAGGCAATAGAACTGACGTTTATTGCTGTGCCATGCCGAACTACAGCCCCACCTCTGGATAACTAAAGACTATGTGGCAGATGGATGCTTTAAGAGCCTTCCCCGGAGCCTTCCAGTGCATATCGTGTTGTCTGTTTAGATGATAAACTCCTGGAAAGGCCTGGACCGGTACATTTTTCTGTGGTTTTGTGCAGCTCTACTATTTATGGTGTTTAAAATGATCGTCACGATTAATCCATAGATAAACCACCCTAAGGAAGCCAATGTCGCCTGCTCTGCGGGAACAGGGCCTCAAATGTGGCATAAATACCATTTGCTCCCTGTTATTTACAGTGCCTATTATGGTCCCCCGGGGAGCCATGCGTCCAATGCCTAATTCATGGGTCACGCAGGGGAGATGAGCACCGACTTTATTGGACTGTGAATTAGGCCACTGATACGTAACACCCCCAAAGCCTGCAGACTGACATTATAGATGTATATATATACACTCCTGTGCCTCCCGCAACATTTACCTGTGCTATCAGGCCCTGCTGACCCAGTCAGTAAACCCTTGCCAACTTCCCGACCAAAACCACCTGCAGAATCAGCCAGGATGCTGCAGTTTGCAATGGCGCTGAACGTCTGTCAACGTGCTGTATCCATTCCAGTTATCAACCCTCTTTGTGTACTTGTAGAAAAACGGGCCTCTTTGTATCATGTCATACAATTGTGGAGTAACGTGTCATGAATTATCAGATGACACCACATTAATGTGATATTCCCTGTCTACTGCTTTCACAATAATTGAAGCAATAGTGACTTTTCCAATAAAAAATAAAAAAAAAAAAGCCACAAAAGTCATGATGAATATCTAGGTCATTGCTGGCAGAAAAATTTATTTTCAGTACGTCATTCTTGTTTTTCTACTTAATTTGATGGTATGAAAGGACATTTAATGGTAGAATCACTGTGCACACCATGCCACATGTGCCTTTGGGCAGTGCACCAACAAACTGCCCATTAGACACTAATTTATAACTAAGCTATAGGACTTCAATATAAATTGGTGGATGGCATTCGGATGATGAATGGCATAGGCAAATTTCGCCTTTTGCTAAATGTATACGGTTCCTGTTCTTTAGTATTTATACTTATGTCACATGACTTTCAAATAACTTTAACTGGGAAGTGGCAAAATAGCTCCATCATCTAACTGGCTGGTGTAAACATCCCATCTGTAAACCCTTCCTTGAGCAAGGCGCTTCCTTACCATTTGTGGTTAAAATGACATGGAAGAACAGAGAAAAACAAATCTGAAGAGGGTAGAACAGAACAGAGACTTGCCAAAGGAGATACATATAATATGTATTGTACTGCCTAACAAGGACAGTAAATTCCTGGCAGGGCCCATGCTGATATATTTTCTGTGCTCTCTCTAGCACTAAATCATACTTCCAATGTTTAGAAATTATAATTGTGATAGAATCTGTAGACAAAATCTCCTAAGAAACCCAGTGTAACTTGCCCTCTTGGTGCAGAACACTACCCTTCAACCTATCTCAAGATGATTTCGGAATTAATGTCACATGAAAATAAAACTAAGTCTAATTCTCACCCCCATGTTCCACCTCAGAAAACACTTATGCACCCAGTAGTCTTTACTCATGAATTACAGCAACAGTTATTACAATCAATTCTGAGTACCTAGCAAATCTACTTTAAAAAGCCTCTACAATACTTAAAAGACTTAACACCTCTGTTTTAATCAATCAAAAAACCTAATAATTTCTGTTTTTCTGAGTAGTAAAATCCAGTCACACTACATTATGAGTATATACACTTGCACAAAAGACATTTTCAAGTGAATAAGGGAGAATCTCTCTTACGCTGCATTGAACTGTGAGTCATGAATGCTTCCAACAGTCCACATTCACTTGTTTTATCTGTTTCTCACAAAGGAAATCATTTCAGCCCAGAACTTAAACAGATGCTTAATACCCTCCTAGGTTGTTCCAATACAGCCAGAAAAACAACAATTTATTCAGTGTCATGTTTGAATTCCATAATATTCATATTCTAAAAACGGATAATGTGCTTCTAAACATTTTCCAATAAACATAACTATATTTTTAGGCCTTTCTCAACAGGAATATTCTATAAGCTCCAGACATGTCAAGCAAAAATTGGTATTAAATTTTACCTCTTAATTAAATCTACTGGACAAGCACAGAGTACTCAAGGTTGACAGCGTGCCCTCTTTAATGAACAGATGAACACAGAAGCTTCTAAGGCTAAGCTTCAATTCTCTAGCATCAGCTCTATATCCTGGGCCTTAAAATACGATGCAAAAACTGCTTTAAACAATACGATGAGGATTCCCCAGCATCAGCCAGGAATGTCAGCTTGTCTCTGGGATGAGGGAAGTATGTGGAGTCAGTCAGGAGCAGGATTGAAACAATCTAAGAAGTGGAAAAAGGGTAGGGCAGAGATGCGTAAGTGCCTGCTGACTTCTGCCAATGTAACAGTCCTCATAGGACCAGTTCAGCTGGCTTCAAAAGTGAACAGCTGGAACCCTCTGCCTTGCACAGAGGTCCAGTTCAGCTCTTGACTGCTTCCCAAGTCAAGCGAGGTATATACCCGACACACAGTTACATCTGCCTACTCAATGTATGAGCGTGGAGAGGTCCAGTCCAAATAATCACTTAAAAAAAAGTATCAGACCTTCCAACCACATTCCAAGTTACTTCATGGAGTGTGATAAAATCGAAAGAAAAGGAGAAGAAACAGATGTCTGATGTAAGATGTAGTCACAGAGAGAACTGTCAGGATGCAAATGGGCACATTAAAAGCTTTACCTTGTTGTTCTATTACTCTAATGATTTTTTTCAATTCTTTTAACTAGCCTCATCTTTACTACAGTTCAAATGGAAGGGTCACTACATGCTGTTGATACCAAGCAAAGCTCAGAGATTTCTTAAGAGCCATCTTCATAAAAATGCACACATGAAGCACTTAAACAACTAATGCCTCTTGAAAAATATTCATTGAGAAATGTAAGTACCTGTTGTCTCCAAGGGCAGGATCCTTGGGTTTAGCATCACTATCATAAACAAAACGTTCTTGGGAGATCACAATGACATTGTCCGTAGTTTCGTTTCCCAAGATAGTGATAACAGGATAACCCATCTGTAGTGTCCACTGATCCATTACTTCTTGGATATTTACAGATTTTCCAACCCTTTTTAAAGCCTTCAAGAAAAAAGAAAACTTTCAATATATTGAAGCAATATCACCATCCAACATATAAACCTCTTTTTTTTTGTCCCAGAGACCATAATTACTTTTAGAGGTTAAAATAACCACCACACATGCACAAACACACATTTACACCCAGTACACACACACTACATAGTTTAAGCAACAGTCTCTGCCTATCTTAAAAATAAACATTGAGCAATCTTGCAAGAGAGGAGAGTGACAGTCAGAAAGTCATGCCTCCCACATAATTCAGGCACTTTTGCTGTAACAGAAGAAACAACCCGCTTTACAGGATTTTAACAAGAGCCACAGAAATACCGGGTGGCTGTCTCCAAAAGATATTCTTGACCGGCTAAGGTTAAAAAAGACTCAGTGTTAGTTGATTTAAGGTACCTACAATAAGGCATGTTAAAAGGGCCCGATTTCTAAAAGTACAGAGCTTCTCTGTTCTGAAAATCAAACAACTAGTTATCTGAAAATACTGTGCCTCATATCCAAAGTGAGGCCATCTATAAAAACTTATTCCCAGCTCCTTCATAAACTGCACCTGTCATAACATATGGAGGATTAATGTGTTCATATTTGATACCGCGTGTCAATAAAAACGCTGTTTTACAAGTGGATTTTCATCTGAAACAGAAAGAGATACCATGACATCATGGGAGATGAGACTGGGTTTGAGGAGAATGACAGGCATCATTTGCTCTTCAGCGATGGAAATGTCCCTAGCTGCCAAACAGTCCTAGATCACAGACTGAGCAACCTCTGACGAATACAAGCAGTACCCAGCAAGAAGTCTTCAGAAATGAAGCTGCAATTGCAATGCATTAGGAACAAGGCAGCTGGCAACAAATGTGCTTACAGGTGAGGCAAAAAGAATTATTAGCCTTAACGATAGATTTGAGCATACACAGAATCACACTGAATCACAGAATGGTCAGGGTTGGAAGGGACCTCTGGAGATCATCTAGTCCAAGCCCATACAGTATGGCCATACTGGTTATGGACCAGAATACAGTCTCATTTTTGTTCTATTTTATTAGCTGTGGGTTCTGCTGTTCTTTCAAGATTACATTCATCCCTCTGACCTCCCATCACTCAGAACTTTAACAGAAGAAGACACAAGTGAGAAGCAAGAAAGACTTTTGCAGTGGCATTCAACTTCAGATTAAGACACAGATTTGAGCCTGACTGTACGTTACACATCTCAACTCTCACATACAGTCAGTACAGACATTGGACTCAGTTCAGCTGCCCACACATAGGTGGCTAGTATTATTTGACCTTTACCTGCCACCCCAGAAGGGTACAGATTTCCCCACAGACCTTGCGTGAAATCAATTAGACCCACCGAATGTCTTGAATACTCTACTGCACCTAATTTGGCACTAGTTGCCTCTATTTGAACAACTACCTCAAGTCCCTGGTCAACGGTTAGTGGTTCAGGCTCCTTTTAAAATAACCATGTAGTGGCCAGTCAACTGAATTGGTCTCTGTGCTCTGCTGACTGTATTGGCTAGATTTCTGGGACTCCAGTTCCTATTCACCAAGTGTCAAACAAGATGTCCTAAAATATTCAACACATCCTTGCAGAACTGGTGGACCTAGAGCAGACATACTTATCTCATGTGGCAGCTGGAAGCCAGGTAAGACAAATTATGATAAATGTTGTTAGATGTCTATGAGCAGGCAACTGAATCCAGCCCTCATCGACAACACTACAACTGCTTGTGTAGATAAATGCAGATGTCTTGACCCCCAGCTGAATCCCAGCTTTGGTGTCAAGAGTTACAACTAGATTACCATGCTTACACATGGCTTGAGTTGGTATTTGTGCCCAGTCTCCCTGTCTGCACTCTGCCTTTATTCTGAAGTGCCCAGACTAGCTCTGCAGGCGAGAAATCCCGGCATGCTTGGCTCACTGTATGAAAATTAAACTATCCCCTTGTAGATCCCTGTACTGGGCTCTAGAAACTCAAGCTGAGCTTGGGCATAAAAACCAAAGGCAGCATGGGCATAGCAACTGTAAGTCTCTACAGCATGCCAAATGTTACAGTAAATAGTTATCTGTTTACACCAAACTTTAAAGCTTTACTAGTTTTGTCCTTCACACAAATCATAACTCCATACAAAATCACAAACACACCTGATGTACATGCCAAAGCTCAGCACTTTCATGTGCTTTCCAGCTTTTGGGCCTCAGCATGCTGCCACTGAAGTCAATGAGAGCAGATGCCATGAAGTATCTTTTACTGCACATCAGTGACATAGCACAGGCAAGGAAATATATTCTAACATAACAAAGAATAGAAATGCTGCAAAACCATATTTTGATGTTGCCACTAGGTTAACTCAAATGGAATTTCTTTGCATCAATTTTTGTATTTGCTCTGGGGTCTGAAGATCTCAATATGCACTATTCACTCCTAACCTCACCAAGAAAAATACCCCAGTAAATTCCTGCTTCTCCCTCAGTGCAATAGATTAAAGTATTTTACCTTTGACAATGTGGTCCAAAGATCATTTCTGGCTGCATTGCCATACTTGTGAATGGTTAAATAGTCCTACAGAAATAAAATAAAAATATAAATCAGTGTTACCATATATAAGCCAAACAACTAGAGCTGTGAATCACTGCTATTAGAAGTTAAATCACATCAATGTTTGCATTTGTCAGAAATCTAGAAATATACAATATGTTCATCCTAAGGGAGTAAATAAACAGTTTCTTAAGCTAGTTTACAATGCAAAAATTGTCACCAAAAATTTAATTTACGGCATTCAATGCTCTTCCTTTTCTGTGTAAGTCACTCTATAAGCTAAATATTTTGAATATACATTTAAAATACTTGTCTAATCTCAGAAGGGGTTTCTGGGTAATTCTTGGCAATGAAAGGAGAAACTGCTGAAACAGAGTTCCAGTTGCTATTTTAGCAGGTCATTCTGCATCTAATGTCAAAAATTTACTCACTTGGATGACAGCTACATTTGTTACAAAAATTTAACTGAGCAATACCCTACCTGAACTACAAACTCTTATCTAGGGAGATCCTGGTGCTTCAATGTCAAAATACATCATGTCGTCAACTGAGGCTATAACAGGTTATCACAAAGGCTCTCCATGACAGGGAGCAGTGGAAGAGGGGTGACGGGAACCCAGTTCCGTGCTTCTGCACAGGAGTATTCACAACATACATGACTCAGAGTCTGAGGAGGTCACAAACCAAATGCTTTTACTTATTCCGCTGCCATTTCAATGACTGAGGGCCCCTTCTTCTCCCATAGCAACCAGAAAGATAATTCCCGATAAGCTACCATCATATTAAATTAACTTCCCCAATTAATAGTTTAAGCATATGACCAGGTTAGGTCTGGGCCTTTCAGGCATAAAACACTTCCAATTTAAATGACATCTGGAGAGACAATGCTGTTAGTTTCCCACCATCCTACGTCCCCAGACAACAGCTCATTCAATTACAGAAGTGAAATTCAGCAGTGATTATTTGAGTAACATAAATTTCAAGCATTTTGATTGGAAGAATTAAATGAAAAAACACATCAGAGGTTGTAAATCAATGAGTTCTTCTGCGTTTGAATTTCTACCATCTTCGCTTTACACAATGGTAGGAGACAAACCCTAATTTACAGCACAAGTGAAGTAAAACTGGGGCAAATTTGCTGACTCTGTTATCTGTGCTTTGTGTGAAGTAAGATACTTTGGGAATAATTAGTATTTGGAAAGCAAAATTTTTGATACACAAACTGTAGCACCTGTGACAGATTTAGCTTTTCTCAGCCAACTTATAGTACAGCAAGCAGCAACTCCCATTTAATCACGGGGTAGGAAGGCTAAATGAGAACACTGACTCTGTAAATGCAGTGCTGAGTCTTAACAATGTCATGAGACTAACTTCGAAAAAAAGGCAATTATTATATAGGCTGCACCTATAGCACACTGTGCTTCCATTTTGTCTAAAAATACCGAATCATTTAAGGCACAGTAAAAATACACAATAGCTTTCAAAGCTAAAGAAGCTGAATTGTAATTAAAAAGCTAAAATAGGAATAAACAAAAGTGGGACGAGGTAAATAAATAACAACAAATATACATGTGCATTCTAAGCAGTACTAGAAAATGCTGCACGTATTGGTCCATCTGAGAGTTGCTTTCAGAATTGTTACACAGCAAAATAAAATGGGTGGAACACAAGGATTTACTCCATCCAGGAAATAATCCTGTTTACCAATCTACCATGAGACATTAAATTTGACTTTTACATTTTGTGTTCAGAAAGACTTCAAATGGATAAAATGCTTCTGCCCTTTTCTTTTGTTTTTTCTCCCAATACACAGATTGGGAAGTTTAGATGTGGCTTGGCACTCAGTTAAAAATTTATTACCCTCCAAGCTAATATATTTATCACTCAAAGGAAAACAAAAGTAATCCTAACATTTACAATGCAGTAAGAAAATACAATGATAAACACAACACAAGAGTACAGTCCTGGTACCATACAAGTCGATCATCCATTTTTTCATTATTTCATGGAAGTTGCATTGAGATACATAGCACAAAACTAGGAGTGTTATCAAATGCATACTACACAAAAAGCAGCCGTAAGTAACAGTGTGCATCAAAATATGCTTTCAGTAGTAAATCTACATTGTAATTCAAAATCCAAGTCCACTTTCTACAGGCACAAAAGGTTACTGAATCAGGTCCCATCAAATGTCCTCATATATCAGTATCCTGTTTTCAACAATAACAGGTAGCAGACACCTAGAAAGGGTATAAAACAGGACAAGCAGACAGTGACACTTCCCCAGTATGCTGTCCCCTCATCCAGAACTTCATGGCACAAGGAATCCTGAGCAGATTAGCATCTTTGTACTTAATAGTTATCTTCTGTGAATTTGGCCAGTTGCTTTCTGAACACGTATAAATGTTTAGAATTTGCAACACCTTACAAGAAAGTATTTCCCACTTCAGTGATCTGTTGTGTGAAGACACCCGTTTCAAACATCTGCCCGTCTGCTGGTTTAATCTGCTGCTCCCTAGCTCTGGCATTAGAAGACACACTGCATTACTGTTCCCTACTTCAATCTCCCCAAGCCATTCATGCTTTTACAGATCTGTATCGTATGTGTTCTTGTACCAGAGCTTGGTTTTATACTTGACAACACCACCAGACCCAAGCACTCCCAGCTACGCTGCAAAGTTACATTTTGTTACCACCACCCAAGCTGTTCACTTCAAAGCTAGCTGGGGTTACCATGACCCAGCCTGAACTTTCATTACCAAATTATCAGCCTCTCTTGAAGTACCTTTCATGGACAGGCACTCAACTTAAAAACTAAGAGAAAAGGCTTATTCATACACATCAGCATCAAATACACACCAGGAAGTATTAAAATAGGAGCCAAAGATCTATACATACCCTGCTTGTCTGTACGAAGGAATATAATCAATTTTTCCGTCTGGGGACCCATATCTAAGTCTTAAGGAGCTTGCAAAGGGGCAGAGGACACGTTCTCATTCATTGTAATTCTTCAGGGCAGGAGTATTAGCCACTCCTTTGCCTTTACATTGAATAGAAAAGAACCAAAGCAAACAGGAGAGAGATGCAAGCTACAGAACATAAAAGGAGGATGACACTGAAGACTCAACTGCCTGAATCTAAACTGTGCTCAGCACAGCTCCAAAGGAGGTAAAGTGACTTTAAGCCATTTCCTCATAAACACATATGCCCAGAACCATCTGGCTGCAAGGCTGCTTCCCATCATAAACTCACAAGTCTATCACCTACAAAAGCTGTTCCATCAACTGGAGTATGCTGGAGCATGAAGATACGCTTCAGCCACCTTCCTAACTTTCAGCTAAAACCCTACAGTATGTGTGAGGAGAAAAAATGGCATGAAAACGCCTTTAACAACCCAAAACTCAACAGAGCTCTTCTACAACTCCTGCTTTCTCCACTGTAATGCCATCTCTAAACATTTTCTTTGTCATGGGGAAAGTAGAAAGAGAGTTCACAGACCCTAGTGCAGTGTCAGTCAACATGAAAATTAATCAAACACACACAAAAAAATTATCATTTGGTTTTACATTTTCAGCAAGCCTCCTCTCGTAACATTCTTCTTACTGTTTTGGCATTAAAACATGAAGCTACTCTTTACCAAAAAGAATAATGGAACATGATCTCTTCACCTCTATCAATAAAAAAGATTTAATCAGACAATATGGTTTTCTGACATGTGCTTTGTTAATTTTTGACATCAAATTAAAAAAAACCCATAACCCAGTCTGTCACGCCATGAAAACAAAGTCCAATTACTGCACAATCAAAACCTAAGATCTTGCAAAAAATCTCAACAGGTTTAGACTATAATATAATGTTTTGTCAAATAGTAATCTTCATTGTCCCCAAAAAATCAAAAGGCTCAATGCTTTTTAAATCATTTTATTATTTGAATACCAAAGCAGATAGCTTGAACAGTAGTAGAAATAGGAGTACAGTGAAAAGTGCTAAAGGATTTTGAAAGATGTTTTTAGTAATGCTGTATTGATTAAATTCGCAGGTCTTTTATTGTATTAGACTTTTTTTAGGAAAAGGAGATTATTTAAAAGGAAAAAGTCTTTTATCCCTTTGCAATCTTAGTTCTCTCGGTGCTGCTAGGGATTGAGCCTCTTGGTTTTGAAAAAATGAACTACCCCACCATCCAAACCTGATAATGCTCACAACTAATAAAAGGTAGTGACTGATAAATGCAAAGAGGTTATACAAGTGTAAAGGGGGAATAAGTCTCCAAACATGTATCTTACTTTCAGGGGAGACTTCAGATCTATAACCAGGCACTGAAACATCAATTCTAGGACCAAATTCCTTTCTCAGTTTATCTGTATGAAGTCGATTGGTTGGCTGAAGGAACAGCTCCTGACTTATATGAGTGGTGCTGAGATCTGAAACAGATTAACATTGAATAACTTATTTTTTCTTCTGAAGATAACTGGGAAATTCCACTATATAAGATGAGTGAGAAAAAAAGCAGCAAAATACTTTGGCATCAAATTCTTGTGGCTACATTCCTCTGAATGCTCTCATTTCTCAGGGCTCAGGAAAGAGCAGCCTTGCCTCTACCTCTCTGTTCTGTATTTCATTCCTACTCCTGGGTGCACATCCTCCTCCCTTCAGCCTACAATATGCTCTTGTTGAACAGTTTTATACGACTGCTGTATCTCACCAAAGATTTAGAGGTAGAAATCGGGCTCTAAGGCTCCAGCTATCAAATCCAGCATGTTTGTCTTCCCAGAAATTTGTATACTTAACCTTAAGCCACCAGACACCATCTGACAGATGCTGACTCACTGACTGTAACATGCAACTTTTTTTCCCCCTTTCCTTCACACCGCTAACACCAAAGCTGCTATCACGTATTATCTTGACGTTGCCTAACATTCAAATAAAAAAGCTTGGGCAAGGGTCAGAGGGAGGAAGGTGCTGCATATGTTTGCAATGGTGAGTGATAAAGAAGAGGGAGTGAGAACCAGTGGTAAAGCACTACCAGCAAGCTACAAAGAAGTGAAGATTCCCATAAGAGAGGAAGACTACTGAATAGGAAAGCTATAATAGCCAACTAAGTTCGCAGTATTTTTCAGCTGCACAACAGACTAACCCTTGAGAAAGAGCTTTAAGGACAAGAAGTGATCACCCTCCTGGCTGGGCAGTCAGACAAGTAGTAGAGTACAAAATAAGGAGTAGGTAAATCCACCTTATCGGTCATGGTAAACATTGTATAAGGCAAATTAGATGGGGGTTAACTCTATTTGTGTCAGAATTAATTTGTACCAGTGAGTCAAGCTGCAGAGCTACCTCCAAATTGAAAGAACAGCTGTGATCAGACCACTTACCAAAGCAGTACTGCAAAGCCAGCTAAGAAAAACCTTGGAAACAGGTCAAGTAAGCCAAGCAACTTCTTCACCATCTACACCAGTTTTACTAGGAGTGCCCAAAACTGCTTCCAGCAGTCTTGTCAGAAACTGCCAACCTACAGAATACACTGCAGTCATGGAATATACTTGACCTTTCATCTACCAGATGACCAAAAATCGTTCCTATACTTTAATCTATTATTGCATTAAAATGTGTTCCTCCAACAAAAAATGAAGTTACTCACTGGTCAACAAGCCAAGAATTAAACTAACTAAAAAAGCATTTCAACCTATAGTTAACACAAAACAGCACCAAAATAATATTGAAACAGGAAGCACATAATGAGCATAAGACCATGCCTACAGTGTAGATAGTCCCAACCTAGTACTAAAATTATCACATCTGTTTTATATACAGACACCGCATCAAATAAATTCCTGTATCTCCCATGAGCTACAGTTTGATGACACTTTGGTGCAACAGCCAGACTAAGTACCTTCCACAACCTCTGCTCCTTCTTGTCCTCATCCCCCTGTTGGTGAGGCTGCTTTGCAAACCAGATCTCTGAAATGGCCTGTACAGGAAGTAAATCCATCATCCTGCACCACGGACACCCTCCCTTCCTTGATCAAGTTCACCAAAAAGGACTCTGAACTCTTCCACTGGTACAAATTACATGGCGCTGGGTCGCTACGTGTGGATGGAAATGAGCAGCTGGAGGAAGCACTGAGGAAAAGAGAAGGGTGGCTTCCTAAACCATTGTCCTGTCCAAGCATGAGCCGAATATTATGAAAGAGAACAGACAGAAAGAAAGACAGCGGTGATTTCAGAAGACAGTTAAGAGAAAGATTATCAATGTATCACATTCAAGGGAAACAAAAAGTCTATTTTGAAGTGCATTTCTCTAAAAGCGATGCTTAAATGTTCTTTTCAAATGTTCGACTAACGTTTGATGGTATCGTTCCTCATCAATAACCTAATTTTTACAGTGAATTAGTTAACCTTCATTAAACCTTACATATGGACACTGTCATTCAGAACTCAAGCAGACTAAGCTCAGTGACTTCCAGTCACAGTGAAAACACTATCATGAATTAAGGTAAATGAAATAACAGTTAACTTCAGTTTTGAAAGTGCCCACATGGGGCTACAATGAGATTTAACTAATCCAACTACAGTTCACACCTTCAGCTACTTTGAATGAACTTTTTGTGTCCCTATATAAACACAGCTTAAACCTGGTTTACTTGGCATTAAAAATAAAACTCTGAATTAGAATTTTACACCACTTTGAACAAATCAAAGACTAAAGCTACTAAGAATAATCACTTTTTGTCCTTATTTCTAATAATTCTACACAGATCAGGGCAGCTACCTCTTGAATCTCTCCCACATAGAAATTTATTGGGTAACATATTTTAAGTGATTAGTAATTCTACCTGTCTCTTCATTTTCTGAAAGTGGTGTCCCTGTAAGATGTCCAGGCCTGGCAGATAGAACTGGAGGTTTTTTATTTTTTTAATCCTCTCCAAATCTTTTTTGTCTTTTCTTTAAATAGTAACACAAAAGAATTATTTTATCTGCTCCATATACAATCACACTTTCTGAATTGCTAATTTATCCAGCCTGTATTTTTACCATTAGCAGCATTAAGAAATTAAAAATTCTTAAAAGCAAGTAACACTTTCAACATTCCCAATAATTCCACTGCGGTACACAGGAAAGCAATGCTTAAAATGTTCACTATCAGGAACTTCTTAGCTAACTTCTAGATTCAAACTCACAAATTGGTAAAAAGAAGTTAAAAAAAGCCTTAGAGGTGTGCAACATACTGCAGAGGCATCATGCAGATATTCACTTCGGCTGTGTTTTGCATTCCCTTTGGGTTACTATCTCAGTCAATGCATAAAATCCCATGGAAGGAAATCAGTGGGATCCCATCAATGTACACCAGATGAAATTCCAGCCCTTTATTTTCAAAAGGTATACTTAGAATTTTTTCATACATAACAGCGATACAATGCTCGCAATCAGCAGCAACTGGAAAATATCCACCGTCAACATGTCATATCTGCAATTAAATCATTATATCCAAACAGGAAGCTATAACTACTAATCAGGAAGAGTGACACTGGAACCATATATGGAAATAAATCTTAATTTTCTCTAGAGCCAATGATGCTGAATAGGCCACATAATTATAGTATTTTACTTTGTCCTTTTTCCTTTGTAATTCATAATACTCCCATATGCTCTAACAATAATCAGATCAGCAGAACTGACATTTCTGGTATTATATGGGTCAATGGGGTTTTTAGCACTAATTTCAGTGGGAGAAAAATTAGGGCAACGTTGAGAGTATCTCATCCACGGTGTTGGAAGTGTAACATTCATGTAGACAATACAGATAGGACCTGCATCGTGTCCCAAACAGTGCAAACAGTGCTTCATCCAGGCTGAGACACAAGAGAAACTAGTAAGAGAAAGGAGGCAAGAGCCATCATTAAGTCAATGGGACTGCTTCCTTCGCTCTACCTGCTTCTTGTTGATAAGAGACCAGTACTGTAAATCAGAAGTAACCCAGCTGAAATCAATACGGCCCTGTCATTTTCATTCCAACATGAGAAAAGAATCGAACCTCAAGCCACTGTAAGAAATGCAATTTTGTAATTAATACTTCCTCTGCATTGCAACTCAGCAAACCCAATGTGAATGGAGCATCTAAAACAGATTCAAAATTTGTACTCAGGCAAATTTCCAGCTACTTTAAAATATATCCTCCTTTGCCATGAATCCTTATTAAAAGATCAGAATTATTAAACGGAGAGGTTTATTTCCCTTGTAAAATTCAGCTTTGCTTATTAGCTATTAACTTGAAGAGGAAGGAGGTTCCATTTTGAAACACAGCAACAGCAATTGCAGTGTGGTGGCAAAACAGTTTGCATGCAAAGTCTAAAGGGAACAGTTAGAAGGATTGCAGAGTTATTGCCTAGCAAAGTCTGATGGTATCTGCTGTGCAGTGAGACACCTGCTAGTATATTAAGCTTGGCTTTAAAGAAAAATGTATTTGATGTATTATTTGGTAGTGGTACTAAACTACAGAGCTAAGAACAAATCTTACAGAAATAAAGTACTCTTTGAAATTGAACTGCATATATTTGACTGAATTTGTACATTCATTTTAGTTCTGCCTTGTTTGGTTGTATAATACATTTGAACCTAAAGCCAGATATTGCTCAATAAATATATTTTTAATGCACACAAAAAAATGATGGAATGTTTTCCAGAGATATTTGGATAGCACCTGCTAATTGTGACAGGTTGGCTGCTCATTTCTCTGCATTAACATGAAACAGGGAGCCCAGGGATTGCTAACCAGGCAAAAAATCTCTGCTGTACTTTTCTGTAATACTTTTTTCTATAGAAGCCACAGAATTGGAAAGAAATTAATGCTACTTACTATGAAAAGGTCACCATAAATCACTCGAGAAAACTTACTGTGAGTATGATTCACGTGTCACTGTGTCTAGATCATAATGACCTCCAACATTTGTACAGTAACAATGAATAACAGATAGGAAAGCAGTAATAGTGAAGCTTCGGCTTTGCTTATAAGTTATTTGTTGTTCATATCAATTGAGCAAATGTTTCTCATCGTGCAAAAAGAGCATCCTACAATACAGTCACTAGAGCTGCATTTAATTTTGCAAATTGAAGACACCTTAAAAATCATTAGCAATTACATCTGGCCATATGCTACTGTGTCTACCTGCCTACAGTAGCTGCAGTTTAAATGTATGTAGAGAAAGGAAGAGGAAGAGCAAAAGGAAGAGGAAGGAGGAGGAGGAGAAGCTTCAGCTTTTTTCTGTATGTCTTCCAATGGGCTGATGTGGTGGGTTGACCCTGGCTGGATGCCAGGTGCCCACCAAACCGCTCTATCACTCCCCTCCTCAGCAGGAGAGAGGGGGAGAAAAGAAGATGGGAAAATACCTCGTGGGTAAAGATAAAGGCAGTTTAAAAAAGCAAAAGCAAAAGCCGCATGTGGAAGCAAAGGAAAAGAAAAGATTTATTCTCCGCTTCCCATCAGCAGGTGATGTCCGGCCACTTCCTGGGAAGCAGGGCTTCAGTACCTGTAGCAGTTGCTCTGAAAGACAAATGTAAGAAACAAATGCTCCCCCTTCTCTTCGTTTCTCTTAGCTTCTATTGCTGAGCAGACATCATATGATATGGAATATCCCCTTGGTCAGTTTGGGTCGGCTGTCCTGGCTATGTCCCATCCCAAGATCTTGCCCACTCCCAGTCTACTGGTGAGGGGGAAGAATGCTGGAGAGACAGTCTGGATGTTGCGTGAGCACTGCTCAGCAGCAGCCAAAACACTGGTGTGTTAACACTTTTCTAGCTGCCAGCACTAGCTAGCAGCACGATGAGGGCTGCTATGGGGAAAATTAACCCCATCTCAGCCAGACTCAATACAGTTGAACAGAAGTAGATTTATTTCATTTCCGACATGTACTAAGGTTTAACTAGGAGTTCAATCCTGCAGTCTTTCTGCTGGAAATGTCCCCACTGACTTCTAAAGAGCGAATGGAAATTTTGATTGTGTGAGGACAGCAGAATTGCATACAAGATGTGTACTTCCAGCACCCTGTGAAGTCCATTGTGCTGCCTCATAGCAACAGAGGTGAGGTTGCCACTGAGCTCCTATCAGGAAAACAGTATAATTTTATTCCAAAGAAAACATTTTCTTAAATACCCGTTCAGCCTTCTGACGTTATCTGAGAATTCATACCTACCATTCTTCCTCTTAATAATTCCTATAATAAAAATGAAGGAGAAAACAGTCATAACTAAATTTGACATGCGACAAAATAGGAGAAGTTCACTGAAAGCACATGAAGTAAATACGTATATGGTATCTCTAATATGACTGATTGTAACATTGTCATACAGGGCAATCCTGTTCTGAGGAAACAAACTTAACGAATTAAGCAAATTGTGTGTATACTGATTGTTTTTCTTTTTTGTAAGAAGCTTTAGCAATGGAGTAATAAAGCAACATTTTATCCCAGCTGAAGGACAGCACGACTTCCTCCTAATGAAGGTGACACCGACTGTAACCTTGCTCTGAACGCGGGCACTGGGGACACCACCAGCTATTGAGGTTCAGCACCCCCTGCCATTACCACTCTTCATAACTCTCCCTGCTGGGACCTGCAATGTGGCCAAAATGTAACTGTTTGAGTTGAAATCTTACCTTCAAAAAGTCCAGTCCTCAGAACAAATTCTTCTCCAAAATTCAGTTTAGTTCTCAGACTGAATTCTTCTCCAAAAATTTCAGTCAACACCAGAAAGAAAGTATGGAAAAATACCACGTTTTACCTTTTCTTGTCTCTCTTTCCTTTGAAAAGCTCTGCTGTCCCCATGCACTGGAGCACAGGGCTAAAGGTCAGAAGGAAAGTGATCTTGTTTCAGGAACGTGCTTTTTCCTACCACTGATCAACTTTAGGTGACTTAGAAGCTAGGGAGTCCCTCTCTGCCCCTGTACCAACAGCTCACAGCTGTCTGAGCTTGGAGGGAGGTGAGGACCCTGAAGCAGAAAGCAAGGAGCCATCTGCCTTCTCTTGGCAATCCCCAACAGCCGGGGAAGAAAACTGACTGATCCAAACACTCCGGGGACAAAAAGAGGAGCATAAAAGAGGGAAATGAGTTAATATAACCAAACAGGAATATTCTGCCAATGCAACATCTTAGGAAAAAGCTCTCTCTGAACAGCACCTATGTTATATCAGGCAAAACCCACCAGCAGTCATGACGGGTTGCTGCTATAATTGTGGATGCATTACATATGGCCCTGTGGCCTGATTTGTAACAGAGCTGGACTCTGTGACTGAACCTGATGTGAAGTCTGTTCTGAATACCTGAATACCTGAAATAGTTTATAATGCTAAATACTTCGATATCCAAATTTCATGGATCTCTTTTAATCACATTGGTCAGATTTCCACCCAAATGTGCAGGCACTCCCTCTCACGGATTTATTTATAGCAACATTAATTGTATGATCGACGTTTTCTGGAGGCCCCGCTTGGTGCCCCTAGAGGCTGAGCTGCAGCCACGCTGAGCACTCACAGCTGACGATGAAGCCAGTGGAAGCTGAGCTTTGAACACATAAAGTCTTCCAATCCGTAGGTGCTAAGACACACGGGAAGGAAAAGTGCTGCACTGGGCATCTCACATGGCAAACTCCACACTTGCATAAATTTTAACTTAAATTTCTGTGGGCCTAGATCTCCCTTTATAAAACGAGGCTAGCACCACCCCTTACCTCCCTATGAGCTTATATGTGTTCTGTTCACTAACTGTTGGTGATGCACTCTGATACTATACTGGATAGCATTTAAGAAAATTGTATGTAGCGGTCAGGAACTGGGGCTACAAAGCAAATGAAAAGTATACAAAACTATTGAATAGACAGACAATTCAGTTAGCACGGTCCACTTTGTGAATTGAATCAGACATTGTCTGATAGAAAACACTGAGCGATCGCATAATTAAAAATACTGGTTAAGGTGCATACTAAAAAGGAAAAGAATGCAAAGATAACATTAACTTTAGCATTTCTCAATAACTACACATTTGTATTATGCATCTTCAATCACATTTTCTCTTTAAACAGAAGTATTTTGCTACACACATAGTATACTCAAATCCTCTTGAAGCTAGAGGAAGGACTTCCATTTTTGGTAGTGATATCCAAGTCTGGCCCGTACTACGCTGTACATCTTTAACACTTTCAAAGGAAAAAACGTTGTGACATTGCAAGTTATAGAAGTTTCTTATGTAAACTTTTACTGATCTACTTAAGTCATGGTGGAAAAAGCTACAGAAAAAGTCCCTAACACTGAATTCATTTAACAAATGTAAACCTAAAATCCAGAGTGATGTAAATTAGAAGCATGAGAAATGCTGAAGGGGCAGAAAAGGTGAAAGATGTTATCAATCTCGTATGACATGCAGCACAGAAAACAGTGATGTCAGCTCCTATGAGATTCCTAACTTCCTATGTCCTGCTTTTACCATGCTCAAGTTATCTTGTTGACAACTGTCAGAAGTGAGACAGTTTAAAAAATAAAGGGACCAGTAGCAACTAACTTAAGGACAGGTCACAGTCAGTACGCCGATGGCGATACTTTGATGTTCACCAAGATCATACACTCTGGGTTCTTCTAAACCAGAGGAGATGGATGCAGAATTAGCTAAAAAGTACTTTACTCAACATCTACTAAATGCACCAGCAAGGTGAGCTGCAACACCAAAGGTACTCCAGCTGTAAAGATGCTCCTGCCTGGTGGCAAAACTTACATCCTCCCACTGTGCAGAGGAAGACTCCAGTAGTTCCATGTGCACTGTTGATCTGCAGATAGCATCACAGCATCACTGCTTCACTGAGCCTGATCCTAAGGTGCCTGATTTTTTTTGTTTGTTTTTACAGAAAACTCTACTAAGAAGTCTCTACTGATGTCTCATTTTAAAAAGCCTACAGTTAACTGTTGTGAACTGGGAATAAAGATATAATAAGTAGGTATGATGAAATGGGTACACTGAAACCTGTTTAATATACAATGTAAAAAATAGATTATGAAATAATACTGTGAAAGTAGACAAATACATTTCTTGTACTACTAGATTCTTGGACAGAAGTGGCGAACAATATGGAAACTAGCACATTAGAGCTTTATTTTACACCTAGAAAGTTTCTGATTGGGTTTCACATTGACTGCCACAACTGAAGCAGCACCCAGGCAAGCACAGAGATGTCTAAAATGCAGGAAATACTAAGCACTGTGGATGAAAGCAAGTCTAAGTAGTCAGCTTTGTGACAGTAAAAAGCGACCAAAATCTGAACCCTGTTGTATTTAACAGCCTGCAGGTCACATTTCCCCGGACAGCTCCTCTGAAAGGTTGACCAATTTGTTTCAATACAGTGGCCACTCAACAGCACCAAAAAAGACAGCATATATCCAAAGCACTGTATGGAAATTCTTCTTCCAAATGTACAACGTGAAGCCTAAAGTACAAAAGCAGTTAATTTATCACAGAAGCGGAGATTCCTACAGTAACTAATTCAAACTGCTGATGATGCACTAAATCAGAGTGAGTGATGAACACATACGTAGCAGCCAGTGAAGTTCAAAAGGATTCAGATCTATGTGATCTATGAGCTGCCACGTGGCAAATGAAATGCAATGTTGACAAACGTACAGTAATAGAGAAGAGGTTCCAAAATAATCAAACCAAATATAAGAAAAATCTAAATAAACCAGTGCAGAAATCTCTCATTACAGAGCTGGAAGTGCGTTACTGCACACATCTAAGTACCAGACCTTCAAATCACTGGGCTTTCTCTCTATACTTAATATGAAAAAAATATGTCTTGCCATAAAGCAGTAAAACCTTCCAGGAAATGTAATACAGTGACACCAGTCATGTACGCAACCATCTATTTCAAGGACACAGATTAGGAACAACAGCCTACAGATGAAAATCTCACACAAATCGAATATTATATTGCATATTACTGCCCTGACTGATGACTGAATGATAAGGCCAACTTATGGCTTCTTCGTCTACCAATCTATGCAGTTCCAAAACATAATAAGAGCAAGTGGTGCTGACCAAGACTCTTCATACTCTAATCACTGCCCTAGCTGATTAATGGCTTTTTGACTGAAAAACAACACCACTTTGTAAGAAGACTACTGGCACTCGGTGACGTCCACCTCTTGAATTTCTCTGGAGCATAAGAAACTTTGCACATTATGAAAGATGTCAGGACTTTTAAAAAGAAAGAAATCACCTACTGTGAGAAGGAAGGGTTTATTAGACATTTTCTTCAAAAATAGCTGTGACTTTCTTGTATGAAAGTGTTACCAGCTGTGGCTAATACTGTCATTATTCAGTTATTCATTACAGCCAATAAAAATATGTTCTCTTTCTGTTTCTTCTATGGAGTGCTATGTGAAAACAGTGAGAAAGTTCTGTCTTTGTTACTAAATCTTCTCTTTGAAAATGTCACATGGTTCAAGACATCATATGTCTTTGAAGAGCTTCCAGAAAATCATACCTCCACTAAGTAGTCTCTTGGCTGCAGTTTTACTGTGGAACTTCCACACTATATCCAATGGCCTTTCACAGTATATTTACCGTGACAGGAACAGGCCAGTTATTCTTGACAGATATGAATATCTCCAAAGCCATCTAAGCTGTAAAACTGAGCATCTCTACTACAATTTTACCTCCTTGCAGATTCTTCAACAGAATGGTTTGCTGAACTGTTAGGGATCACGTACCCCTTTGTATATTTCCTTCAGCTCACATTCATTGTTAAAGAATATCCAAGAAAGGACCCCACTCTCCTTCATCAACTTTTTTCTTCTGCTTTTTAACACAATTGATTGTTTTCTTTGACACATTTTTCTCCCCTGGGCTATCTTGATCTGCTCTCCCAAAAGTCCACCTGCCAGGTGACAGCACGTAATTAGATTAAGAAAAAAGTGCTAAGGAACAAAAAAGGTAGCTATCTAATTTGCTTCTTGCTCTAAATCTTATCTTTCCTCTCCTTAACCCAAAGGTTAGTGTATTTGTTGTAGCTTCTTTTATATAAAAACTTTAATTCTGTAGCTCTTAATTAGATGGTGAATCGTACCTTGATTTCAATGAAACCACAAACACTCAACGCAAACACAAATAAAGGGCTACACATTATCGTTTATGCTAGTGTAATAAGACTACAGGAATACTCTTTTTTATCATCAGTGAAACACTAAGGACATACCTAATACACTAAAACCAACTGAAATAACATTAATGTTATTAACACTGATGTGTTCCATGCACTAGAGGCTAATGAAAAATAAAGCAAATAAGATAAAGTGAAGGTCCTTCAGAACTCAGTTACTCAGCGAGCTATTAGAGTGATAAAGGAGGAACAAACCATCAAGTGCACTTTCAGAGTATTCACTATTTGAAGAGATTTATAAATAGTAGTAATAAAAAAATTATTTTTGCAGCTATCCTTGAGAAAGGCCATTTAGTTGAATGTTAGAATTCAGTGATAAAACTGGATTCAAGGAATACAATGCTAAATCCTAAGTAATGGTACCATGTCTAAGGAGCTAAAAAGCATAAGTGAATGCATGGTAGAAAGGGTAAATTAGTCCTCGAGTTCCCCTTATCATTAGCAAAGCTAACCTCCCAGCTCTACAGTGCAGGAACACTATTTTCTTAGCTCTACAAACCACAAAGAATTAAATAATTGACGAACATTTCCAATTGTATAACTTGTAGCTTAGGAACAAGCTTATCAACTTCATGTTTTATTTTGTTCAACTTGGAGACATAAACATGGAAAATCTCTACTGGGATTACAAATAGCTTTTATAAAAGAATAGAATATCATCTTCCCACTGAACTGATGCCAAGACTTTCACTAGTTGGATTTTCACAGTTAGATTTTTCATAGACTTTCATTAGCAAACAGAAGAGTTTCTATTTAGAGCAGAACTGGTGAAAAGCAGAAATAATAGGAAACCACTCAAATCAAAAAACAAAGCTCCATTACAACTTTATGATAATTATGATTATTTAATCCCTGCATAGCCCTATTCTTTGATCTGAAATTTTCTCTAATTCTATTTCAAATGTAGAAGAAAATAGAAAAAGTAGATTTGAGATGTATGTATTAAAACTTTTCCTTTCTGAAACCCTAAGTGAAATACTTTTTTGGCCAAAACAGTATTGAATTTCTACATGAATGGATCTGTGCAGGCAAAAGTTTCTCATTGGAATATGGAGTTTGCCAGAATAAGGACAGAAGTCTTAGTGGCTTAAATGAGATGAGGGTTTTACCCTTGATGTAAACAAGATTTTATGAAGGAATTTTTTTTATTTCAGGATTTCTTATCTGGATAGGAAAATTAACTAACTGATCTGACCTGGTGTTACAACTAAGAAAATGAGCCAACTGGGTCCTATGAAATGTTATCCTGCAAATCCTGAATGTCCTATAAACTCTCCAGAAAGCTGTATTTCCTCAGCAGGCTTTCTTTCATTGCCTATTGCATAGAACACACCTCTCTGACATAACCAATGCCTTTATTTAACTTTTGTTTTATATTTTATCTTCCAATTCATTTTGGTTAGAGGTAGAATTATTCTGTTAAAAAATGACCTGATCCCAGACGTAGTTTATTTAAATTTCAAAATGAAAAGCTTACTAAGAACAGATAAGATTGATTGCTCTTTCCATCTTAGCATAATTGTATTTCAGGTGAACATCAATTTACTTTAAAGGACACTTCTAAGTAGCAGGCTGCATCATACATAATTCATCAATCACAGCTGCCTTGTAACATGATTTACTCAAACAGATTTCAATGGAATAGAAGGAGTCGCATTGTTTTTTATGCTTTTGCTTGTTTGTTTTTAAATAGTTTACGAAACACTCATTTGCACTGAATTATTGCTGAAAAGAGTTCATCCTTGGTAATCAGTATGTTGAATTTCTTTCTCTTCATACAGAGATGTTACCTCTTTAAATTTCTTTTAAAAGACAGAATGAGTTTTCAAAATATTGTTAAGGAAGAGAGCACTCCATGCTTATCAAAGGTAAAAATAAAGCTCGAGGATTTTGCTATGGGGGAAGGAAAGGCAAAATATTTATCTGAAAAGCATTACTAGTTTTAGGGTTGCATATTTTCTAGCTGGCTTGGCATCATGTGTTATTACTTGTTATACCAGCACACAAGTGTATTTGAAGAGAAGTAGCTCTTCCCTCAGCTATGCCTTCACACAGTTGCCACATGGATAAAACGGCTTTTACATGGAAACCTACACAAAATGGACACAAAACTGTGGGCCAGTTGAAGTGCAATCACTTGAGATACCAACAGATACAAGTGGAAATGGGGGCACTGCCTTCTCTGTTGCACTACTCAGCATCTTCCATCAAATTCAGTTTCAGGGACATGTTGGTGCCTCAGACGGTACTGAAGTAAAGAAACATTTCCACAAATAGAAGCAAATATAGTTTAAAAACAAAAGAGAGAGCAAGAAAAACTGCTAGAAATGTACACGGCTACACAAAGACAGAAATGCCTTTACTTACTTGTAAACCCATTTGAAACACGGAGTGACCCATAAAATTAGCCAACATTCGAATTAGAGCTGCACCCTGTGGGAAATAATAGAGAAAAAAAGAAGTTATCAGTTTTGAGTGTCAATGTTATACAATAATAACAATCTGAAGCATGCATTTCCATCCTACATTATCATCTTAGAAACGTGATTAATACAATCTTCACTTGTGCTGGAATAAAAAAAAAAAAAGAGAGAAGATAATGCAAATGCTTACAAGGAAAAGTGAGGAAGTAGACTGATATTGTTAGTATCCTGTCCTGTCTACTGAATAAGATACAGGTCATAAAACACCCTCTCTCCACTGCTGGAGCACGGATGTGTCAGCTACACAGCTGGTTGCCCGCAGCCTTTCGGTGCACTCAGCAGAACTGCTCAGTTTTAAATGAGGGCAAAAAGTAATGTCCACGCTGAATTCTACCACAGTGATTATTCATAATATTTTTAACTTCATTATACTATTGTAAATCAGGATTTAGTGATACTACTTTCCTTTATAAAAGCCTTCAAGATCTGATGATCTGGAAGTGGATCATTTTCATAAGAATTTCATAAGATGTTACATTTATAAGATGTAAGATGATACATATTTGACTTATTAATAGTCAGCTTATTTCCCACACTGTCATGCAAAGAGGTAAGCGCTTG
>NW_009649036.1:856944-982535 GCF_000708025.1 Charadrius vociferus
TTCAGGCAAAGCAGAAATATCTCAAAAAAATTCTTTTGTTTCACAGGTGATTCTAATTCTCAGTACTTGAACCAAGAAACATATATATACTTGCCAGAGTAGCTTTCTTTAAGGCATCCCTTTTGTGTCTTCACACTCCCTCTCAGAACCACAATTGCTGTGTATTATCCCCTTGCACAAGTGTTCTATTTCAAGCAGAAATATCTTTGCATATCTGATTTGAAGATTTACCTATAATATCCCACTTTGCAATCCAATTTCAAGACAACCAGCCTTCCAATCCCATTAATTAAATGTTATACTGAGTACTGATCCCTGTACCAGAGGGAGGACTCTTTTGATTTAAAGTCAGGGAATCAAAGGCCATAAGAAAACATGATGCTAGAACTCAACAACCTCAGCTACAGATGTAGGTTCAGGAATAAGGCTGATGCTTAATTAGAAAATGAAATAAAATTTAAAAAAAAAAAGACAAATAATTCAGATTCAAAAATTCACAGGTTCTAAAGCCAAAAGGACTATTACAACAATGTAATCTGACTTCCTGCATAAATAGAGGTCAAACAGTAACTTAGGCAAAAACCCTATTGCCTCTCTTTACACAATAGGATCTATTTTAGAAGGATTCAAGAACAGGAAAATGTTTCACAGTACTACATAACTTGTCACAACTAATATTTACTCTCCCAGTCAAAACGTGCACCTTTTTACTAATTTGAATTTCTCTATCTTCAGCTTTCAAAACAGGATTTTATGTCTTTTCCTGAAAGACAAAGTTCAGAATAGTTTTGGAATTTAACAGTTGTCCAATTCTTAGACCATTTCACACATGTTCCACTGATTTTTTTTTGTATAGTGACTATTTTTGAAGTACAGATGGGATTATCTATAATAAACAACATTTGAAATAATGACATAAATCAAAAAGATTTTTAAATTGATAGTAAATTGCAAGAAAACACCACAAATTCTCCAAATAGGCAGCAACAACAAATAATATATAGCTAACAAAGTAACTGACAGAAAAAAAAAAGAAAAAAAATCATTAATTGTGAGATGTTTGTAGTTACTCATAAGAGTTGAACAGTGCATAAAACAAAAGATGGTGTTTGCATTATTAACACTATGCTATGTTTTCATGGTGGTACGTAATCTTACTGGGAGACCAATCATGTCTGGAACACACAGCAGCATAGAAAATAATCCCTAGTGAAACAGATTATTGCCTGAACAGACAAGACCATAGGTCAGGAAGCATTATTACCCTTATTTTACTAGAGGAACAGAATGTGTAAAGTTCTCAGAGATGTTTAAGCAGATAAACAGCAGATAAATCTGACTAAGCAGATAAACAGAAGATTAAAAAAATGTAATAAATAGATAAATCCTATTTAACCTGTAAGTAACTTGGGCAGGGCAATGCAAAACATCTGTAGCAGAATCAAAAAACATATAAAATATTAAAAAAAAAATCAGCCTAAATCCTTAACAACAAGGACATTTTTCCAATTATCACAAATCCCTTTTCCTACTCACTTGTTAGTATTCCAGGCTCCCCTTGTTTCTTTCTCATAGTTAAATTTCACATACTAGCAATGGACATATATTTATATAGGCACCTTAACTCTACCCATTTCTGTGAGAAGTAAGCAAGCAAATACCTTCATATGATCTTGCCCATAGAGTCTTTTTCTATCCAGAGACCAAGAACTGTCAGATACACATAAAAAAATTACAGAATTCATCTCACAGGTAACAGACAGCTACATGTTGGATAGAACTATGGCTGGCCTTTACACAGCAAACAAAATAAAAAAAAACCAAGCAGACTGAATAGGAGATCCAAGGCACAAAGAAGGGAAGAAGGGAAAAAGCGGAGGGGAGGGAAGGGGAAGGGAGGGGGAAAAGGGGAAGGGATTCTAAAGAAAAAGGGGAAAACAGAAAACCAGAGAACCTCAAGAGGAAAAAACTGTCTTGGGGAGAAGGGAGGAGAAACAGGAGCAAATGCAGCCCTTCATGTGGAGGCAAAAGAAATGGGAGGAAGAAAAGGGGGGAAACCACTCACTTCACCTTTCTTGCACTTTGAGAGCAGGCAGAACAGAGAACAGTAATACATTCGTAAGAAGAGCAGAAGCAGTCAATACATTCCCAGCTCTGGGAAAGAAAGAGAAAGTCAGCAAACACTGGCACACTGACTGGAGATGAAGAGAAATAGGTTTGCAGGCAGAAGGATAAAAAAGCAAGAGGTACGCAGAGTAATTGGCATAAGGAATAGGAGCTTACTAAAGAGCTTGGAAGATGACCCTAACCAGAGGGTCCTGGGAGGTAAAGAAGGTATGTACAGTCAGTTCAGTTACAGAGGTAATAGAATACATAGCCTTGGGGTCATCTGAATGGCCCAATGTGCTAGCATTTTCACTGCCTGTCCGCCTAGTAAGCAGTGAATGAGATGGAGTCCAGAGGACCTATGCTTCCATACCTTCGGAAAGCTTCTCCAACCTAGACCTAAACCTACAGAAAAATCCTAAATCACACCAAACCTGTCCTGCTGCAGAGGAAGCCTTTTGGAACCGGTCAGCATCGTCCCCTGAACACCCTGACATGCAACCAATCTGCTCCCCACGCCACTCTCAGGGCCACTTCTGCTCTGCCAACATTTGTCCAACCGAGGAATGACATATGGAGTCTTGAGAAGTTAACCTGGCTCTCCTACAGGGCAGAATGGTTATTCATTGATGATTTAAGTGCTCTCCTCCAGGCAATGGACGACTTAGTACCTTGTCAAGAGGTAAAACACATTGGTTTAACAGGTCTAGTGGAAAGCAATTCTTTCCTATTCAAAAAACGTACCTATGTTCCTGCCAGTGTAAATTCTGACTAACCTTAAGCTATTGTAGCCCATCTTAATAAAAGTCTGCTCGGAAAAATACACTCAATATTTGGTCAATGATTAATGGCACTACCTGGCCCTAGTGAAGCACTGTTCATTAGCAGACCTCGTAAGTGCTTCGTAAGACACTGATATCAATATCCTGCAAATTAAAGGGAAACTGAGGCACATCATAGTGAAATCATTTGCTAAGATCACCCAGGATGCTCCTCATATAACCTATGAAAGAGTCAAATCTTCCTCAGTCTCAGCACTGTGACTCCACTGCTACAAGAAAGGAAGGTAGAACATGTCAGTAAAGCAACTGACATCATCTACCTGGACTTGTGCAAAGCATTTGACACCGTCCCACATGACATCTTTGTCTCTAAATTGGAGAGACATGGATTTGATGGATGGAACACTCAGTGAATAAGAAATTGGCTGGATGGTCACACTCAAAGAATTGCAGTCAACGGCTCGATGTCCAAGTGGCAAGCAGTGACAAGCAGCATTCCTCAGCAGCCGGTACTGGGACCCGTACTGTTTAACATTTTTGTCAGCGACATGGACAGTGGGATTGAGTGCATCCTCAGCAAGTTTGCCAACGACACCAAGCTGTGTGGCACGGTCGACCAGCTACAGGGAATGAATGCCATAGAGAGGGACCTGGACAGGCTTTAGAAGTGGCCTTCTGCCAACCTCATGAAGTTCAACAAGGCCAAGTACAAGGGTCAAGGCACCTGGGTCAAGGCAAATCCAAGTACAAACACAAGCTGAGCGGAGAATGGATTGAGATCAGCCCTGAGGATAAGGAATTGGGGGTGTTGGTTGATGAAAAGCTCAACGGGAGCCAGCAACGTGCTCTTGCAGCCTAGAAAGCCAACCGTATCCTGGGCGGCATCAAAAGAAGCGTGGCCAGCAGGTCAAGGGAGGGGATTCTGCCCCTCTACTTCACTCTTGTGAGACCCCACTTGGAACATTGCTTCCAGCTCTGAGTCCCCCAACATAAGAAGGGCATGGACCTGTTGGAGCAAGTCCAGAGGAGGGCCATGAAGATGATCAGAGGGCTGAAGCACCTCTCCTATGAAGACAGGCTAAGAGAATTGGGGTTGTTCAGCTTGATGAAGAGAAGACTCTGGGGAGACCATATAGCAGCCTTCCAGTACCTAAAGGGGGCCTACAGGAAAGATGGGGAGGGACTTTTTATCCAGAAGTGTAGTGACAGGATGAGGGGTAATGGTTTTAAACTGGAAGAGGGTAGATTTAGAGTAGATATTAGGAAGAATTTTTTCACTATGAGAGTGGTGAGACCCTGGAACAGGTTGCCCAGGGAAGTTGTGGATGCCCCATCCCTGGAGGTGTTCAATGCCAGGCTAGATGGGGCTTTGAGCAACATGGTATAGTGCCCATGTGTGTCTCTGCCCATGGCAGGGGGCTTGGAATTAGATGATCTTTAAGGTCCCTTCCAACTCAAACCCTTCTATTATTCTATGAACATGTTGGCTACTCCATAGAAATTAACTGCACACAGAGTCCTTTTCTGCAAAGTGCTCTTGGGAAAAGCCATGCTTATGGGCAATTAGCCAACATTGGCTGAAGTGCTGTAAGTTTATGCTCTTCCCTTCCCTGAAGAAACTTGTTTGCACACTCACACCGTAGTAAAGACCATCCATAACTAGAATTAGGAGCAAAATTCCTTTTTATGTGAGCTGAACTTGTCTTCAAAATCTACAAAATGCAGAGTCACAGTTAAGGCATTCATGTCTAATTCTCTTCATGTCAACATAAAATAACACGATTGCAACCTTGATCTTAGATTAAATTAAACTAATTTTTCAAGACCCACTTCTATATTTTTTGATCCTGTGGCATCACTACATGTCACAATTACTCTAAGTTAATTTAATTCTCTGACTTATTGCATGATCCAATTGAATTATACCTGAATTGTTACATTAATTGTTTCATTTGCAACTTGCATCCTGTAGTCATTTCTAATACAAAAGAAAGTACCAAACGGAATTTTTTTTAACAGGAAAAAAAGGTAAATCTTATGTATGAACCCACAAAAATATGACTACTGCATACAACACAGTACTGTTATACAACCACACAGGAGGAGATACACCTGACTCAATGCAGGTATCTGTAGCATCTGCATCTACAATTACTTTAGTTCTTTAGACTTCCTTTAGAGTCAATGGACAGCACCAGTCACTTCTGGGTGCACTTTATCTCATCTTAAAGTAGACCTCCAAACAGATCGGGAGAATTGTACCCTAAAAGCACCCATCACTTGTAATTCACTCCAAAAGTAGCCTTGGGTGACTAGCTCATATGTCCATATCTATGCTGCAGACATCTAAAGTGAGGTGAGATGAATTCAATTTCATTGTCCAAAAAGGCCGTACAGAGACTGATTCCCCACTCTGTTACAAAAGTTCTGTACTAGTAAGCAGTTTCCAAGAATTTCTGAATTGTGGAGATACAAATCTGGTGTGACACCATCCTTTTCTATATATACTGTCAAATAAAATATATCACATCTGGGTTTTTTCTGCATTGTCATACTTTCATATAAGAAAAGCAGCAAAGGTAGGTAGGTATTCAAGAGGGCACTGAAGAGAGGGCAGTGTGCTTGCTAGCTGAAGGTGGATGTTCTGTACTGAGCAGATAGCAAAGGAAAGCACTTGAAATAATGACCTGGTGAAGCAGTCGCAGTGAAGGGAACAATATGAAAAATCAGTAAACTGGCACACAGGATTATGCAGAACCTAGGAAGCAGGGGCAGGGGGCCGTGTGTGAAGAGATACAAATGAGCTGGAAGCTCATTCAGCATTATCCTTTCAAGGACCAAAAATTATGTTGGTATTCTAAAAAGTGCTCATGAGAGAAAAATTTCACCAACACAAAACAGAAACCGCGAACTACAACTGCCTCTTGTGAGCGTGAAATAATCTACCATTTTATAAATGCGCTGGAGGAAGGAAAGGAGACCACAAAAGGCTGACCCCAAAAAAGCATAGCTCTTCTGTCCTCCTTCCCACCGAAACTTGTCATTTTTTCCTAGAACATCAATTTACTTTTTCTTTTTGGTTCTGCTTTTGTCTGTTTTGTTGCTTTTTTTTTTTTTTCGCTGTAGGATTGAGACTCATCTCACTGAATGCAGGTGCCTACATTTAGCTATCTGATGCTTACTCAGTTGTATAGAGCTGAGCCAGCTGCCTAGATGCCTTTAAAGGCAATGGAGAGCAAAGCAAGCACTACAGCTCATCCTGATGCATGTCATCCAAAGAAATGCATCTAAAATAGGACAGATGAATTATTTTCACTGATGATATAGGGAGGTTAGAGGACTAGTGAATTGCAGGAGTCTACACAGTGAACACCCCAAGTGACATGACGTGAATCCCTCTGAAGATATTTTATCCTGCAACTTACGGAGTAACCTTGGAACTTGTGTAAGGGTAAACAGTGCAAAAACACCTCCCTGAGCTTGCGAAGTCTGAGACAGCATCTTGCAGGCTCACCTATGGATTTATCTTATTTAACACCAAATATCAGGAACAGTAATGACACAGACCTCAATATATCTCTGCTTCACTGAATGTTCACCTTGCCACCCTTGTTTAGGAATGAAAGCTGTTTGTTTTGATTTAGTTCAGAATGATCCCTTTTGTGACATAAATATTAAAATCAGGAAGTATCTTGGTAAGAAAAACACCACTGTGGTATTCAAGGTGTAAGCGGGGAGTGAGGTGCTGAGGAGAGGAGCATTGGACTACCCAACAACAATGACATAACTGTATTTCTTAAAAAAAAAAATAATATGTCAATTTTCCACAACATCTCCACCCATCCATTTTGCTTCTTCTTTTCTCATTTAACAAAAAAAACCACAAACCCAACACTGAATGCAGGTGATTAACATTCTTCTATTGTGCAGCAGTCAGTTCAAAGTCAGTCTTGATTAATATGTAATAGCACCGCTTGCTTTTCCAATACAATGGGACACAGATAGGAGGCCTACAGTTATTTTTCTGTATGCTGGTATCACTGCAATTCAGGATTAGGGTTACTTTCTCTCTAGCAAAAAGAAGTGTGAGTTGTTCTATCCTCTACCTAAATTACACTAGATTTTATTCATATTACTGATAGAGCTATTATTATCAATAATAACTTCCTATAACCACCCTCATTTTCATTGATTAAAACAAGGCTCAGAACACACACAGGCACTCACGAAGGCACCATTCTTTCATAAAGAGTTCCTGATTTAAGATGAGAATCAATATGCAAAGTTTGATGGCTACTAATATATACCTGATATATACTAGTATTCTTTTTTTTAATGAATCAGTCATATTACACGTACATTAAATAGTTCCCTCCCTAAACTATTTACCCTGAGCTATAGGTGAAGTGCCTTGTCAGAGACTTCTTTTAAATCCAGTTGTCTACGAACTCCCCTCAAGAACTTCAACTCGTCAGTGAGACAGAATCTCCCTTTGCAACAGTTATGTCCAGGCAAGACCAACATATTTACCCACATGCTCAGTTATTTTATTCTTTAATAGCCTATAGAGTCCCCACCTTGCCAGAGAAGGAAGTCAAACTCGTCAGCCTATAGCTTGCAGGACTTCCCCTGGAGCCCTTTCTGTACATTACCCCAGCAATTCTCTGGCACAGTGGCCATTTGTAAGAATGCTCTATGTCCCATTGCCAGAAGTTCTGCAGCTCCACATCTGGTTACCTTCAGAAGGTGCAGGTGGATGTGACCCAGTTCTGTTGACTTCCTAACAACTAATTCCACTCTTTTAGTTAGTGTTTCCCATATACCTCCCTGAAATTGATAGTTCCTGCAATCTATCTGTTCCAAAGAATAAACTGAGCGTGGGAATCAACCCATTCTTCGGCAGGAAAGTCCAATACAAATAATTCATTGCACTTCTCTACTATACCCTTAAAAATCTGTGTCCCCCTTTTACACTTTGGCCACAACATGGCCCCTCACCCAATAAGCCAGAGCCATACCTGCTGTATACACTCAAGTCAGAGATGAACTACCTTAGCAGAATCACTTAAGATCCCACAAAAACTTTCAAATTGTGGCTAATATGTTTTGAATAATGGTTGAAATGTATCTTCATGAAACATGCTAGAGAAAGATTTTTTAGAACTGCAAATGTAATACAAGCAGCATACGGGTTGTTTTTTTTTTTCTTAAAAATGTTGAACAGATTTTTCCAGTACTCTGTCAAATAGAAGCCTAAGGGTATCCACAATCAAATGGGTTCTTAAGTAAATAAGTGTAATTTCATTTCAGTTCAAAGTTCCTGAATCCATAATTATTCTTTATTTCTGAAAATCTTAGATAATTCTGTGATTCTAAGTTCATTTCAAATATTAGAAGAGCATGCTACCAAGCACTCATACAAAGAATGCACATTTGCACATTATTTTTGTAACGTAAACACTAGCCAACAACTAATATCCAAGTCACGTTTTCCAAAACAATCATTCTTTGTTGGTACTAAGCAACCACAGCTGGATGCCCCATGAAATTTAGCTTATTGGGAAAAACACAGCATGAATTAAAGTGAAAGAACAATGTACATCAAACATGTAGCAAAAATATGACATTTAAAAAAGAACGCATACATAAAATTAAAACAACAAAATGAAATCTGTTGAATCCTGGAGAAATTTAACACAAAAATATACATGTTGACTAACTCACATCTGCAGAATTTGCTCAAATGTAGATACAGAATAGTGCATATGTGTGTAAATGAATTATTTAAAAACTTGGTGAACTGAGCTGCTGTGTTACAGTGCATGGAGTGCACTGAATTAACTGAATTGGTACCCTCAGCACGTTAAAGAAGAGAAACCAAGAGACAGGAGAAGTCTGGCTGTAATGACTGTTGAGCAACTGGTGTGACCTTAAGCAAATCAATGGGCATCCCTTAGTTCTCCTGTGAGAACTGAAAACTGGTTAACCACTTTTAAATCCAGGTGTTGCATTTAAACTGTGCTCCCTTAAGCAAATACATTCACCATACACTCTTGCTTTTTTCTTTTTTCCCCCAGGAGGAGAAGTCAAACCATTCCTCAGCTCCCACTCAGACTGTCATGATGAAACGTATTTTACCTTTTTCATCTGAACCATCTTTCATAGTATGCAGCTTTACCCTGGTAGTCATGGAACAAAAGTGTCCTGTTCACGCCATCAGTTACAACACGGTACTGTGGCGGGCTCCTCCGGAATTCTTCAGCTGCCTCTATCCAAAATATCTCATCTCTGGGAAGTGCAGAAGTACTCGTTGAGAAATTCTTTTCAGGGAATTAATTAGACTGTATCATGAGTCACCAGCACTAAATCCCTCTTTCATTTTCAAAAACTGAGCACTGTAATACACCAGGCTTGGCTATTTTCTGTATTCTCCAATGGCATCTCCAAATACTACAAGAAAAATGAAGCTTAATGCATGTGAATTTGAAGAACGCGAAGGCTTCCTTATTTGATTAGGATAACAGAATGTATTTGTTTAAATGAGTAAACATGTGCCTATGATTGTCTCCCTGTGGCAGAAATGTAAAATCTTCAAATGAATTCCTAGAGGCTTTCCCTTTGGAAAAACCACATAAAAGCCATGAGAAGTAAGGAAGGAGATAGATATATAGAGACTATGCAGCATACTAGTACAAAATGTGACAATATGAGCCTAATCTTTAAATTCTTGGTCCAGACACCATTTAGTTGCACATGGAAGTACCTCAAACACATAAGCAACCCAACTTAAATTCCAGAGCTCACACACATAAAATTAAACATGTAACTACATATTTGGCTGAATTTGGGTCTGACTGGTTTCTCTGCACTTGGTAATAAATTGTTAAAAAGTAAGGGACTATATTCATTAAAAGGAGCCCAAAAAATCTATTCCTGCTTGATTTTAACAGTATTGACTAGAAAAACAAACTAAAAAAAAAAAAACCAACCTCCAAACCAGTCATTTAATTTATCTTCTTTACTTTTTAAAATAATACAGAATTTCCCATTGATATTTGCTCATCAAGCAGTGCACACCCACAAGTTAATGTGTTATGATACTCGGCAATAAACCCAGGATATATTTTAATAAACAAATTAAACTTACACTACTTTTAAAACTTTACTTACAGCGTGGATGAGCCAATATTTTTAAAATCAGCAAATATACCTATAAACCTGTAATGTACTGTGCTAAATCATCTAAGATGCATAAAGGCATCTTATGTTTTTTTAATAGATTGTAAGGCCATTTATCTGATGCCAAAACATCACTGAAAAAGCAACATTATATTCAAGGAAAGCTTTTCACTGGGAAATCATAATCATTTTCTATTCTGACAAACACAGCTGTTCTAGGGCTGGATAATACCAGGATGGTCAGATGGTAAGATGAGCTTTGGTGAAATGTTTGTCTTAGACATAAATTCTGCTGCAAATTTTAGGAACATGACACAATGAATAAAATTCACGGGTAAATGACCATAACTAATCATCCTCTTCAGGTCGATATTGTCACATCATTTTCCTTGAATAATAAAACTTAGTAGTCGCCTAGATAAAATGCTATTGGGACCCCATTTACAACAGTAGTTTTATTTAGCCATACCACCAAAATGTTCTTACATGTTCTGACACCACCACCAAGGACAAAAGCACGTTATACTTTTTCATTAACTGCTTGTATGAGGAAATCTTCAAGGATGGACGAACACAAGAGGCTGATGATATTATTTACATAGATGGGCCATCATGAGAATTCAAGTAAGTAGCGAACAAACCAGTGGATCTTAAAATCCACTGTATTAAGAATCTCTTGCAATAATACAACTGGCTCCGCAAATCCATGCTTTCCATTAGAAGTAACAGACAAAGAATTTCCCTTTTAAGATGAATACTTACATAAGTAACATCTTTGTTGCTGACATGGACAGTGGGATTGAGTGCACCCTCAGCAAGTTTGCTGACGATACCAAGTTGTGTGGTGCGGTCCACACACCGGAGGGAATGGATGCCATACAGAGGGACCTGGACAGCCTTGAGACGTGGACCCATGCCAACCTCATGAAGTTCAACAAGGCCAAGTGCAAGGTCCTGCACATGATCCAGGGCAATCTCAAGCACAAATACAGGCTGGGTGGAGAACAGATTGAGAGCAGCCCTGAGGAGAAGGACTTGGGGGTATTGGTTGACAAAAAGCTCAACAGGAGCCGGCCGCGTGTGCTCATAGCCCAGAAGGCAAACCATATCCTCGGCTGCATCAAAAGAAGCGTGGCCAGCAGGTCCAGGGAGGTGATTCTGCTCTCGTGAGACCCCACTTGGAGTACTTCATCCAGCTCTGGACATAAGAAGGATCTGGACCTGTTGGACCGAGTCCAGAGGAGAGCCATGGAGATGATCAGAGGGGTGGAGCACCTCTCCTGTGAAGACAGGCTGAGACAGTTGGGGTTGTTCCGCCTGGAGAAGAGAAGGTTCCAGGGAGACCTTATAGTAACTTTCCAGTATCTGAAGGGAGCCTACAAGAAAGCTGGAGAGGCACTTTTTGCATGGACATGTAGTGATATGATGAGGGGTAATGGCTTAAAACTGGAAGAGGGTAGATTTAGATATTAGGAAGAAATTTTTCACTGTGAGGGTGGTGAGACACTGGAACAGGTTGCCCAGAGAACTTGCGGAGGCCCCATCCCTGGAATTGTTCAAGGCCAGGTTGCATGGGGCTGTGAGCAACCTAGTCTAGTTAGAGGTGTCGCTGCCCATGGCAGGGGGCTTGGAACTAGATGATCTTTAAGGTCCCTTCCAACCTGAACCATTCCATGATTCTACAAAGTTTTACAGGGTCACAGTTACTTCACTTTAAAGAGAAAATGCATCATTGTTTTACGAACCAGCTCCACAGAGAATCCAAAAGCAAATTAAATAAAATGAAACTCAAATTTTGTGGTGATTCTCCATTGATGACTACCTTGGGGATCAGTATTATCCGATAGCTATCTATTAATCCAGCCAGTGTGTTTTGTAGTGATATGGCATAGCACTGGGGTTTTTTAACTGGAATATTATGCCATAATAAAACAAGTATTTTAGAAGTCTATGTCTTAACATAATTTATCTTCACCAACCACACATTTAGTCTCATTAAAGATTGAAATCAGGTCTGTTTGGCCAGGTTTGTCTCCATGAAGCATGAAAATTAATATTCCTTTTTTTTTTTTAGTTCAGTAAATACCACTAAGAATCTCAATCCATTTGCCTAAGATTGATTTGCAATTAACTACTATTAAACATGCAATTCTACTTTCTCTCTTTTAATACCTCTTTTCAGCTTCAGAAATTATCCAGTACTTAAACATACCTTTAAAAAACAACAACAACAACAACAAAACAGTGTGGCAGAGGTTGTTCCAGAGAGTTCCCTCTTAAATAGATGTCCTGCAGGCCTCCAGGATCATATTTTGATCAAAATATTGATCATATTTTTATGTCACATTTTTTCCTTTTACTCTATTTCATTACCTCCAGTTTATTTTCTATTTCTAATTCTTACCATTTTTTCCAAGTTACCTTAACACCTGTAATTGTTGCTCTTGTTTTACTGATCTGAACTAGGATGTGTGTCAGCAGAAGTCATCCCTTGCCTTCACAGGAAACTACGTGTGAAGGTTTACAAAGGCACTGCTTTGCCCTTTGTTGAAAATGACTGTCACAAAGTAAAGCCAGAGAAGCAGAAAAGGCAAGTGCATGTCAGGAGCTCTGGTGCATAGGCTGGTACCTCCCCATACACTCATCTTTATCAACACTTTATTTTAAGGCATGGAAACATCTGAGACACAGATGCACTATTCTGTTCTTTCTACTCCAGGTCAGGGAAAGATATATGATAAATGATGGCGGGACACAGTGTCATGTGCCACTACTGCCATTTCTGCTTTGATCGCCTCCTCCAGCCCTTGGGAGCTGCTGTTTGCTGCTCCCTTTAGGTGGGGAACAGGCAGAAGACAGTCTTGTGTCTTCCTGATTGCTCTACCTTGACTGAGCACCCTAGTCCAATGAGCTCTTCTTTAAAATAAAATTATTTTATTAAGATTTGTGCTCCATTTTTATTATTTCCAATCAAACCCATATACAGTTCTCCCCTGTGTGAGGAACGTAACGCTCCTGAAGCACTGTTGGTTTGTACCTGTTTATATACCATACACAGTGGTTTCTATGTTTCTTCTTGAGACAGTACTATCTTAGCATACACTACACAGCATAAGAGGTTAATGACTGTTTGTTTTGAGTCAGGAAAGTGCTCAGATGCCTTAAGAGGTATTTTAAGTATCTTGAAGCACCTGCTTAGTTTTATGCACTAGCATCCACCAGCTGGAGTGGGACAGTCTGCATGCTTTAAGTCAGGCACTCTCGGGGCTGCTCTGAACTTGAACCTAAAGGTTTCACTGACTTGAGTTTTGACAGCTTTCCTATTGGAAGCAGTAACAACCTACCACCTTTTTATCTAAACAGAAAGAGATTATTTCCTTTACAAGATGCTTCCTCTGATACAACGCATTATGAACAAATGGCTCCTGAAAGCACCTTCTGCAATCTGGGTACTGACCTGCTGCACTTGCACGTCATGGAACAGAAACCAGCATCACGCCAATGCGCACCCAGGACTTAACGGCATTCACAGATGACTTCACGGCTAAATTAGTCAGGGAGAACAAAAAGCTCTCCCTTTACAATGTGGTAAAGGAACTGGTTGCAAAGCCACCTGGACTGTATTGTAAGACTTTTAACTAGCTGATGCCATCTTATGTTACTGATTTAGTTATGTGAATAATTTAAAATAAAACTTGTTTTACTATATTTTATTATTTATATGCATTTATATTGTATTTCTTTCACTGTTAATGAGCTGCTCTCAATTCTGTGTGGTCATTTCATAGATGCACAATGTCACAATTTCATTGCACTCATGAACCGAGTGGATTTGACTCTGACACTAATCCTGGTTTTATTAGGCAGAATAGATGTTTTGGGGTTGGAGGTTTTTTCATTTTATTTTGTTATAACAGTGCCAATATCCTTCCCAGTACCGGAGGAAAAGAAGTAAAAAGCACAAAGTTTTTAGACAGCTTTTCCAGTGACTGGAGTTAGCCCTCCTGTTCTTCCACATTCTCGCAGAACACGTTACAATGTAAAGTTTCAGAGAAAATTACACTCAAAAGGATAAGCAAGCCACTGCTTCCAATTTCTTAAATTCTCCTTTGCCAGAACTGTTCTTGCAACATACAGGGAAGCTGAGCATTTTGATTTCTGCAAATTTTTAGTTGAACAGATTTCCTAACACAGAACATTGCCTTTGAGGGGAGGCAGGGAGCATGGTCCCCCTTTATTACTACTAGAGGCATATCATCCTTCCATCACTCAGACACAGAAAGCAGGAAAAAGCATTTTTAAAGAAGCTGCACACAGTTAAGAAGGCAAAGGAAATTACACATGCAAAAGTGTAGGAAATAATGAATTGTTTGCACTACAAAGCCAGGGCCAGTAACTGATCGCACTGCCGAGGTTAATTTTGCTTACAGAGAGGAAAAAAAAGCAATATTCTTCAATGTTCCAGTCATCGTCTTCCTTGGTTTGATTATTGTTTGTCACTTGCCAAGACATATTCTATTGGGGGTACTTTTATACTTACAGTCCATCACACTGGTCTTGCCTGCTCTGATTGCTGCCAGAGTCTTCAACCAGCAGACTTCAAAGCATGCAGCAGGCTGATGGAAACAACTTCAGATATTATCTGGCTCTCTACAGTGTCCTAGGTGCCCTTTCATCCCTTCTCTTATCTGGCCATGACTACTCATCTAGGGCTATGACTCCTTTAGTCCTGCCTGGGATCTCTCTCCCTCGTGCTGTTCTGCGTCTGGCTGCTCCCTTTGAGATGCAGCTGTCTTGTTTCTCCATTTTATTACAGCCGGCTTTTCCTTGCTGATTGTTGCTTCTCATGTTATTCTTGCTGCACTCTCTCCTCCTCTGTTGATGCAGCTCTTCAGGGCTATGATTCCTCCTGTCAGTTATTTCTGGTGTGGAAAGGCTGTCACGCTTTTTGCTTTGATTTAACAATTCTCAGATCCACTCTTGTGTTCAACAGGCTGTATTTCCTACCGCACTTGGGATATAACCACTTTTCCTGTCATCGTGGGAGGACACTATCTCACTTCCAGCTGCACTAGGAAGACATATCCGCTCTCTGATGTAGCTTGAGAGCCTTGAATCATCTATCAGTACTGTTTATTAATGAACTATCACGACTTCCCAATTTTCTCTACATATTTGTGGCCCTAGTGGAGGATGACATGCTCCTATCTGAAGAATGACTAGTATGATGCTTTTGAAAGAGGCAAAACATTACCCTCAACAGCTTAAGTGGAAAAACATTGTGTGTAGCAGGGCTATAGTGGCTGTTTTAGTCTGCTTGTGGGATTACCTGAATACGATTCTGCAGGGGTTTATGTCATGAGATTTCTCAACATGTGCAATCACCACGGACAAGAAAGTGGGAATGAAAAATATATTCAGCTCCGAGGCATTTAAATAGCACAGTTTCAATGGTCATCTCTGAAGTGTATAGAAAGAGAAAGAGGATATCTTTAAAATCACAGCTGAGTGTATAGCAGAGATGGGTACTTCAATGGTGTCTAATTGATTTATGCCATATTGATGACAGTAAAGACAATGAAACGACAATGACATTCTATGACTGTCATTTCACTGAACGAAAATTAGATGGGAGAAAGTTTCATTGTTTCAATATCGTGCAGAAAAATCGTGAAGAGAGAAAAGAGATCACATGGACAATCCAAGGTGCCAGAGGTGTCCAAGGTGGACATTTAAAACAAAAATTAAAAGAGAAGGAAAAAATATCCATTCCAAAATGTAGGGGAAAGATACTGAACGTAGTGCTAAACTGTTTAAAAATGAACATTTTATTTAGGACAGTAGAAATGTCCTTACTGATGTTCCTGATCCAAGTTTACTGGATTAAACAGAAGAATTTCCCCAGAACTTAATACTTGACAGCAGTTTAAAAAATAAGTTGGCAAACAACCAAAAAGTCATCCCAGAAACACGGGCAACAATATCCCTCCAGCAGGGTTCATTGTGTAAGAAGGGCTTTGAGGCACCGGAAAATAATTGAGCACATACCTGACCAGGTAAAGGCCTTGAGTAAAATTTTACAGTTTGGATTTTATTGACATACCATTCATCACAGTATTTACATTGGCAGACACTAGAGAGCTAGAAGGATAGGCAAATGTTCCAGCTACCTAATAAATGAGGCTCTTTACCTAGTTGATTTTAAGTCCAAACTATGCATGCACTCATGCATACAAGGTTACATAGGAATGAAACAATGTAAGATCTACAACATGTTAAATTTTCTCTAATTTGTCCTCTGAAGGAAACAGTGTCAGGTGCTTGGAGAAAGATACAGAAAAGAGCAGCTATGAAGTCAGTCGGGAAAGTTTATTCCTATTAGATATTGCTTGTATCTAAAATAAAAGGATGAATGGGTACACAGAATAGCAGACAGACAAATAATCAGACAGAAAACAAAAAAAAAAATCATGGGTGAAAGAGTGGGTCTTTTAATCTCCTCACCTATGAAAGTGTCTAAGTAAATTCTTCCATTGCCATTCCTCAAGGTGGTTTGCTAGATCTGGTAACTGGGTTCAAAATTTACAGGATCAGTCCCTGACATGAACAAATTCAGTGTCACCTAGGGTTCAACAAAGTTGGCCATCGGAGAATCTGAGTGGAGAGGCTGCCATATCCACTGGGGATGGCCACTGTTACACTAAAAAAGGAACCTTTAAAAGGACAGATACAAGATAGAGATTCTACTCTAATCCTCGCAGAAAACAGAATGATCCTATTAGTCTGCATAAAATAGCTAACAGTATACAGATGTGCCCTACTGTCCTATTTGTCATTTCAATGTAAATGAAAATTACTTAATGTTTGCAAAGTGTTCATAAGATGAGAAGATAAGTGTCAAGTATTACAGTTTGCTGTGTGATATTGCTATTATCATATTAATTAGAAAAAATAATTAGCTTGAAATATGAAGATACTGATGTGAGATAAGCGTCTGAACCTACTGAGGTTCAGCTATCACCAGTAAACATACGATTGAAACATTTAAACAATGAGAATACTTTAGTATGCTAAAAGCTGCTGGCTATCATAGCTTAATTGACCAAGAGTAATATTTTCAAAGTCAGCTAAGGGATTTTTGAAAACGTTACTCGGGCTCTATTTTCTGAAGTATTTTGTGTTTGCATATTACATCCTATACCTATTACATGGACAAATACACACACACTCTCTCATTTGCCCATCCCTAAGCGCATAAGATCATTTCATGGAAGAGGATCAAGTTGAAGTTATTGCTGACTGGGAGTAACCAACGACTCTAAGAGCGGGTACACCTCTTTTTTTAGCCCAGAACGAGCATTGAATAAACTGAAGGCTCAGTAGGCAACTCAGTGCTATGCTGCTGCTGTCTTGTTACAGTCTGATGTTGGGCAGCTAATGATGCAGAAGAGAAGATTATCAAAAGGCAAAGGTGATAGTCAAAAGACTCTTACTACTGAATCGCCAGCAGAGAGATCCAGTACAGCTTTCACAGCAGAAGGCTGCAGGCAGCAGCCTCTGCGTCACACATCAAGTGCGTTCGGTCATGAAATTAAGACACAGTACTAAATGTCATATCATGTAGCAGAGAATCATCATGTGGTATGATGGTAACCACCAGCTTTTGGTCCATATGCTAACAGCGAGCCCAGCCAGATGATGGAGAAGGTGGAAGTGTGCAGCCCTCTCATTCCTGCACAGAAGCTGTTCAGTTCCAAAGCTGGCCAAAAGGCTTTCTAACATTGAAATATAATTTGAAACTGCCTGAATTTAATATGTATTCCTTCACCACCCACAAGGCAGTTGCTCCACTCTCACTGTTCAGCAATGACTTCAGACTTTCCACTAGCCAATACAAAAACTCACATGCATAGAAAAAAAAACCAAACAACCCATTACATTTAACTTTCATACTTGACAAGTTTTCTAGAGGGTTTCAATAGGACAAGGACTACACATCCTTCTCCTTTTTAAAGCATCTAACACAATACAGACACTGCCACAAAATAAATAGTAATAAAAACCACCAAATGTTCTTGCTGAATTCTGTCAGCCTCCCAAGTTTATTTATAACATTTAATAACACTGGATTTGTTAAATGTAATTGGCTAAAATCACTGTAGTACATTCCAAATATATTCCACACAAATTAAAGTTTCCCAGCTAGTAACCACTGTGGCATACGTATTTTCACAATGGTATTAGTTTTACAGATGGAACACGATCTTCTAGTAGCTACTGACATACCTACATATACAGGTAGGCTTAATTAGTCTCACCTTTTTATAGGCGATCCAGTCAAACACCCTGTCAATGTCTGTGGCTTGCTGCACCTCCTGGGATACGGGATGTGAACTGGCCAAACCATCCAGCAACATCACTTCATGTAGGACATCTGTCAGAAATCTCTGCTTTTCCTGAAATACAGCATACGCAGTAATATCGCAGACAAATACACGTTTACAACAATACAGAAACGACACACAGTTATCAGAGGCAGCCTCTATACGACAGTTGACTAAAATCAGACCTTCTGGTCTGAATGTAAGCACCATCGCCTCCTACAATCTTGAACAGGTATATAGAAGAGACAGGAACTAATTCTAGCACCGGGGATCCCTCTGACTTGAGATCTTTTGCTGCAATGAAACTTGACTGAAATTATATTAAAGACTATTAAATGAATCAAAATGTATCTGTAGGTGCAGACTGCAATTCTGATTATGACTATTCACTCACATTTATGAGGAGTGGGGAGAGAGGCAAAATGGCGTAGTCTTCAATCACAAAAATATATGGATGCTACAAATCATAGACCTCATTGCATACACAGGTACAAAAACTTTTGACGGAGATGAGTAAATACTATTATTGCTGCTTTATTTAGTGAGGTTTAAGTCACCTGGCTCTTAGTGCCAAGTTCCCACTGCAGTTCGACATGGACATTGTTGACAGGACAATGAACAGAGCCCACAGCAGTGTTACAGCAGAGGCCTGCATTGTTTTTCATAATTCTGGTATAGAAATCCTTTCTCCTCAAGAGCTTGCATGCTCCACAAACTTTGCAACTCCCATCTGAAGGAAAACATTATTACCTCTCTTTACAAGAGGGACAATAGCTGCATGTAGAAGTTAAATGACATAGTCAAAGTCACAGCTACATCAGAGGCCGGTGCACATACTAATTTGTTTCTATACCTTCTATAAACACGGACTGCAAAACTGCTGCATATTTACTCTGGCAGCAACCTTAATTAAATGTACATGTATACTCTACGAACTGTGCTGCACTCACTTTTACAGTGCAACTAGATGGGACCTTTTCAGCTGAGAAATGACATGCCTTAAAAATTCCTCATATTGCATTCATAAAGAAGTCTCTAATTCCAAAGACTGTGTCAGGAAAGAAGAGCTTCATTTACCTGTTTTTCAAGTCACAAATAAATGCAAAGAGTGAATTAAAATTATGGAAGGGTTAAAAAAGTGTTTTTCACCCTGAAATGACATATTTCAAATTTTATTTAAATTACAACAGTTCTTGAATTAATGTCAAACTAGTGCCATAATATAAAGAAACTCTAGGGAATGCTGCATTTTTTTCAAAAGCCACTTTGATGTCCACAGATAAAATAACCACACAATTACATAATAAATTCTATGTTTAATTTCTTGGGTGGCAAGGTTTTGGTATCAATGTGTTAATTTAAATTATATTTATAAGACAGTTGAAAAGCTTTTCCACTGCTGATCCATCTGGAAATAAACCTTTACGTTAAAATTCATCAGAGCACAAGAAATGTACCTTGAGCTGATTGTATATTCAGGCAATTAAAAACACGGGATGCAGGAAAGCCAATTACCCAACACACTCTTAGTGTTCTCAGCTGGCTGCATGAGGGAAAGGTTTGTGAAGGGAAAAGTAATATCTTGTTCATATTATTGTTCATTTCCAAATTTTTTCAGGCATACGCAGTTAGTAACTGCCCTTTTTTATGGGGAGAAAAAAAAAAAAAGGGGTAGGGAACAAATTATTATGACAGTCTTACCCAGGGGAAAATTGCTGAGGTGTAAATGATTGTCGATGCTTTGGTTACACCTCACTCACATTCCCTATTAGTCAGTAACAGAGCACCAATTTCATCAGAAGTATGGTATGTAACACATACAGGTATGAACACACAGAGGTACAGACCTGCCTCCGAATTCAAGTTTGGATATCACAATGGACAAACAGTTGTGGGAGTGGATTTTTACTCTTTGGAATTACCTCATTAAAGGACACTTGTTAATCACAAATTAATACTTTAAATACAGAACCTGGAATCAAGAAAATCAGCATGTAGGAAACATAACGTGAATCTGTAAGAAGAATACAAAAGATAGAAAAAGGACAGGCTACGCTTTGGTTCTCTGTTTGCTTCTTAGGTTATCTCCTGAAGGGCAGAAAAGGAGCATTTTAAATTTATGATCAATCACTCAAGTTACCATAGCTGAAAAGTCTTCCTTGAAATTTATGGCAGACCGTCACACTGGGATACAACTGAAATAGCTAGTATGCCTCCAAACACATAAACCTGCATTTTAGTGAGAATTAAGAAGGCTTTTGACCTATAAAGCTAACTTTATTGAACTAAAAGCATTTCCAAAACATTCCCACCTTTTCCCTTCAGTACACAGCCTCTGAGAGCAGATTTCAAAAGGAGAGTCAAATATAGTTCCAGGGAGACACAGAGAGAGCAAGAGAAGTTTCCTAGTTGACAGGGGCCTGCAGCTTGAAGAGGTAACAGGAAAGAGAAATGCAGAAAGAAACTAAAACCGCCTTAATTATCTTGAAGAAACACTACTACTCTTAAAGTCCTATCAGCGCCCTAAAGGGAAAAGGCCAACATGTATGACCAAACTGCTTAAACTGATGGAAGAGGGGCTTTCTGCTCCCTAGTTCTTTTACCCTGTGCAGTACGGTGGAATTGATCTGTTTGAACACGATACCTACCGGACTAAAGAAACACCGAGCACAGAAATTGTAAAGAAAATCAATCTTGGAATGTGTTTAATGAGGCCAGCGAGCTGTCAACATGGTAAGTGACAGGTTTGCAGCTAGACATGAAACAATGACTAAATGTTGTTCAGGATGACCCTCGTCTGAGGGGGTTCAACTGCAAGAGAAAAGCCAAAGACTCTGATCTGCCCATAAGGAAAAGAGGGCTTCAGGTGAGTCTTGAGGCTTTGCTTGGAAAGCGTTAGTAGCTGCATATAAGTGCAAGGCTGCGCAGGCCCAGGGCTCTGAGCAGGAGTTGGTATGACAGCAGCAGAAGCCTAGTCTGAAATAAGGACAGAGGTGCTTCCACTCAAATTTGTGCCTTTCTTTAAAGGCAAGTAGGAAGCTCCTCTTGCTCCTTATCTTCCTACTGCCCATTTAGAGTCCTGTCTCTTCATCTCCTCTCCTCAGAGTCTTCTTGAATTGTGGACAGTCAAAGTCTGGGAGACCAGACCTGTGTCGAGAAGAAAAGACATGCCAATTATTTCTTCTTGCTTTCTCTCTTACTCTTGAGCATTCTTCCAGGTGCAGGTACTGAAGTGTTGTTATCAGACGAATGTGCCTTTTGAAGATTTACATTTTCAGATTATTTCCCAAATACTGTGGTCACTAGATTCAAGTACTCATCTCTTCATCGGAATGACTTCTTTTAATCTTGGCCAATGAGACCTTCTCTGTTTGGTACAAGGTTGTCCTGAAAGACTCATTCCCTCTCTGTGCTCTCCCCTCCTTAGCCAACCTTTAAGCATTGTGAAAATTTAAATTTGGGTAAAAGCAGAACAAATGCTATGGGTAGCAGGGTCAGAAACTTTCCAGCTATAGCAATTCTTCCACATTATGGAAATAATCTGGAGACTTTTAAATGTGGATCTGTAGTGTAAATCATTCCATAGCAAAAAGAATCTGGACTAAGCAACTGGCTAACCACAAGGAAGCTTTCTCGTTCTCGTTTATTTTCACCTTGTTCTAGAGAGAAAGGTTTATGGAAAGATAGTGGTCACTCTTTGTGTATTAATCTCCAACAGGACGCCCACCATTCAATTAATCTACCTCTAAATGGAAAGAAAGCAATTGTGAAATAAATTTTTTTGGCAGAAAAGACTGTACCTTCAAGAGCCGTTAAAAATTTATTGTGCATAACAGGATAACAATGATGTAATGGAAAGGGTTTGCTGCTGGTGATTTTATAATATCATATTGAGGCATAATGTAAGAGTACAAGTTAGCATGACAATAATGTAATGCTTAAAGTTAGTCATATAAAAATAATTTCTAAAAATTAATATGGAATAACAGGGAAAAGAATTAAAAGGAAAAAACTGGAAAACATCCAACAGTGAGACAAAAGGAATAGCACAATGAAATCCCAAACTGATAATTAGTATGCAGAAGAGATCAAAGGCCTCAATATTAAAGGCATCGCCTTTGTTCTGGGAAAGCCATTCAAACAGTTTATGGACTGAGAAATCTACATGAATGAAGCTTAATTTTGGTGTGCAAATCTGCAAATAATTTTCCTGACAAACTTGCTGGAAATATCTTCTCCAAAATATAGATCTTTACTAGTCATCAGGAATACAAAGGACATAAGTGATCTCTTATGCCTGACAAAACAAGTATTTGCAAGATGCAATACTTGGGTATATAGGGAAAGTGCACCCTAAGGAAAAAAAATAGGGGCAAATTTTGAAAGCACTCAAAGAACACCAGCAAATACAACACCAGAAGTTCAGTTCTCATACAATATATTTCAGGGTGAAGCTTAACAAACTCCAGAGGAATATCATCTATGAGGAAACCTAAGGCTCAATAAAATACCTTAAGGCCAGAAAAGATCTTCTGTGGGCTAAAAGTAAGTTCTTTCTGTCTACATGCTTATAAATACTAAGTTGTCACAGAGCAGCAAGTCTCCTGAGAACTTGCAAATGAAAACAACATTTCTTTCTCTGTCTCTCTTCCCAACAGTAAATTTTTGTAAATAGCTTGAGCAGCTTACAGATTGCTTTTTTTTTTTTTTTAATTTATTTCTCTATATGTGTACTTCAATTATGTGCATAGTTTGTTGCAGGAGGCTTGCAACACATTCTACATCTATCAGCTCCGAATATGTCACAGTTCCATGTCTACCTTCATCACCCTCTTCTCTGCATTTTTGGCCAAAGTTCTTGCAAAATTTCTGTCCCTGTGCTTGAGAAATTTTGACACTGGCTGACAATTTTTTGTTGTTATAAAGCAACGTAGATATTCTAGGAGTCTGTAGTAAAGGAAGACCAACAACGTCAAGTATCAGGCAGGAGAACTGGATATGTATTTTTCTTTTCAATGAAGTGCTAAACCAGATATTCATGGCCACCCACTTAAGTTGCCAAGCAGATGAATAGATGATTTTGAGTCGTTGCACAATTTCACCAGCTACTTCAACTGCTCCTTCCTCTCACCACTCTGTTTTTCAGGTATAGCTTTGATTTGGTGGTACATCAGATTCATTATGCCAAATGTAGGCCTACAGAATGGGAGGACATGGTACAAAACAGGCAACATTACAAAAGGAAAACAACGCATACTGACCACCAGCACTTAAAAAAAAAAGCCAGTTTCACACTCCAAGATCATGTTTTGTTATCTTTCATGTAGTTTCTTTCACAGAAATAGAGTCGCTAAGCGAACAGATGAACACAGATCCACTGCTTCCTCATGCATTTGTCTCCAGAGCATTTGAAAACATCAGGCAACAAAAGATGACATTTTTATCCTCTAACTCAAACTCCTGTAATCTGTTGAAGAAATTCACCTCACTTCAACAACCAGCAAATAATATTTAAATGAAAAGTGGCTTTGAGATGTGGTTGGTATACTGAGTCAACTTCCAGCAACAACTGCCAGAGATCACCATCAATGAGAATATTTTTTAGGTGCTTTAATATTTGCTGGATGCATTTTGCATGCCTAGACTCTGTATCAGCCTGAAAGTGATAAGATTCAGTAAGCTAAGTCCTGAAGGAACCAAAAATGTTTTGCAGACACACCAAAAAATAATTATCAGCTTGTGCTCCAAGTAACTGCCCGCTGCCCACAATTTTAAAACAGTGGCAGCACTTGAGGACAGCTGAAAATTTGAAAAGCAAAGTCTTTCTGTAAGGATGCCCTCAAATATACAGCTACAGCTTTGCCATTGAACTTGCCATACCAACTATACTTCCTGGTGAAGCGCGTATTCTTCTTTCAGTAGAGCTACCCTGCAGCAAGTCCTTGCCTTGAGGCAAAAGTTGCTATAAAGTTTCTTTCTGATCTCTACTGAAGACAAAGTGGTTACTAATTCAAAATTATGTGAAATTCAGCCAGGTGACTGAAGTTTCTTTCTGAAACCAAAGTTTCATCTAAACCCTGAACTCAGGAGATTTGAACTCACATGACCCAAAAGCTCTCATCATAATGTCATTTTAACTGCTCTCTCAAGATGAGCAGATAATGACATGAAGAAAGAAGAGACACTGACATTCTCCAAACCTGTACTCAATCTTTTGAATAAATGTTTCATCTAAACGTTGATATTAATTTATGTCTGATCTCTAAATGTTAAGAGTTAACTACTTAAAGTTAAGAATTCCAGATGTTAATCCACCTTGCCAGAGCATAAAAAAAAGAAACTTTCTTAAGAAAGACCATGTGGAGATGGAAATTTATTTTCTTAGTTATAGGCTAAATTTAGTATAAGGATTTCTAAACTGGTATACTTAAAAAGGAGTAGTAATTAGCAACCAGAAAATCTTGCAGCTTACCTTTACATATCTCCTTTTTCCTGCCAAAGTCAATTATACGTGAGATTCTAGTTAATTTTACATCGAAGGCTTCCCCCATAGTTGAGTTAAAACAGAAAATCACGCAAGGACTGACTTCACTGAGCAGTTACTGGGGGAAAAGACACTCCATGTGGTATTAATTAAAGGCTTACTTTATACCGGCATGGGGAGCCTTTAACCAAAAAAGAAGAGATGAAAGTAGTTTTAAAAAACGAGAGGCTGAATCTCTCTCAGTGCTGACCCAGCATGATATTATTTATGTTGGGTTAGAAGGATCATTCAGGCTACAGCTCAGATCTGAAATGCCAAAATAACAATGAAATAAATCAAAAAGGCCCACGTCTTAAGTCTACTTCACAACTTATAATGATTTTCTGGGTTTTCTATGAGTCAAACAATGTCTAAAAAAACCTTTATAGATGGGGACAAATGCTTTAGGAGGCAATCTGAGTCAAGGGACATTAAAGATATACATGTGTCTAATGGCCATATTCACTTTTATTATTTCAATCCAGTCAATGAGAAAGATAGGCAATTAAGATCATTTATCAAGAATCTGGGCAGCATGTTGCATGGTGTTCAAAGTACTTAACATAATGAAGTTCAGTTAAATGGTTTCCTATTAACTTTTTTAGGCACAGGTAATTTCTTGCAGCACGTATTTTTAAAATAGAAATGTTGATATGCAACCTCATCATTATTTTCAGCTGCCTGTAGTAATGGCAGGATCACCTAGACTGTGAAATCTAATAGTGTGGAGGAAGCACTTTAAAGAAGACAAAAGATGCCCTGCCATGAAGAGACAGTTTTACTCCAAATACTTTAAACACAATTTTTGAAACTAAGGAAATTTCTGGCAAATATGACCATCATTAATTATAAAAATAGTAAGCAATCCAGAAAGCGGGAGATCTTATCCCCAAGCTTCAATGGATAGAGAAGTCAGAGGATTCAAACCTATCTCTGATGTACTACACCTTGACTCAGCCAATAAAGTTGTCAGCAAAGCTAACTTTTATATAATAAAGAAAAGGGAGAAGGCAGCTGGGGTCTGTGAAATGCTTTCTCAGCATCAAGCCGGGTACTGACTACTAACGTATTTGACGCTCGTTTGATGGATGAAAGGGAAAATTACATGCCAGTAATAACTGCTGTCATAGTCCTCAAAGCCTACCCCAATACCGGAGACTTTCAAGGACAAACATGATGGTTCCTTCTACCAGAAAATAAGGAGGCAAAAGATCAGTTAATAAATTCCTGGATCTGTAAGCCCCAGTTGAATTCCTTCCTTTACAAAGCCTCAAACAAAGGACTTCAGGATAATGAAAGAAACAAGCAGAGAGGAAGATGGAAAATATAGTTGCAAACGGACCTCTGAAAGGAGGAAGGTGAGCAGGGTAGATGAGAAAAGACAGGGCTATGAAGTGGAAATCACCAACATGTAGTTTTCTGCTGTAATTTTCTCTTTCCTCTGACCCTCAAACCAGCAGAGGCACCTTCCACAGAGGTGAGATAACGTTGTTGTATCAGTTGTAAGATGTTGCAGCTCAAGAACTCACATCCAGCTGCTGTTGCTTTTTGATGATGAGGAGAGACAACCAAACAGTTACATGGTAAGCCTCTAATACAGAAACCTCACCTCTTTCTAAGTCATGAAATAGCAACAGCCAGGGAATTCACATGCAGATGACCGAGCACACATGATCAAGCTAATGTCTCTGGTCTCTGAGGGGAACAGTTTGAAGAGCCAGCTTTCTTTTCAAAACCATCCTGACAACAAAGAAACAATTGTTTGAACTTCCAAGACATCGAAGAATGAGATTTCAGAATAAGAATTTCACACATTTCAGAATAAGAATTTCAAAGAACTCTTACTTTGTGGGATAGGCAAGGCAAGTGGCTGAAATGGGAAGAATGGTGAATTCATTTCCATGGCAAATGTCTAATGACTGTGTTGTAGGGACATACCTCCTGCAAAATCAAGGGTAGCTTCCCTTTCGATAAGTAAAAAGTAACATGCAGGGAGTTACTTTTTAGCTGATGAAAGGAAATGAGAATTTTGAGCTTTGACCTGAAGTAACTTAAATTTCAAAAAGGATATTAAGACCAGCGGTGGAACCATGAAGGATCCCAGTACAGAAAGCTCACCTTCGTGTTTTAAAACCAGCAAAACTTTGTCCACTTCCTCAGGAGAGTTCTGATGTATCTTATATTAACTGCAACAGACAATGGACTCCTCCATCAGAATGACTCTGTTCATTTTGTTCTTCACCCAAAATATTAATAGCAGGATCCAGGGCATAAGGATGGCAAGGGTTTAATAAGGACTGGATTTCCTTTCTCATTAAGATTATGCAAGTATGACATTCTAGACCTGCTGAATGGCTGAACGAAGTGTTACAGCTCCATGGCAGTTCAGTCAATATTGTTACCCATCCGTCTTTCCTGCTGTAAAAGAAGAGCTTATAAAACAATTGAAGAAAATCTGATAAAATCATGAACCTCAGAGAAGAAGGAAATGTTTAAGCAAGCTAAAGAACCTAGAGAAGCAGGAAAAGCCAGAAAAGAGCTTTCAGATAAAATCCACATCTCTCTGCTTTGTGCAGAACTCAGTGCTGTTGGTTTAAATTATAATGGTGTGAACATGCCTAATGGATAGCTTTCCTCAAGAGTCTCAGGTTCCATCATACCAAGTCTGTGAATGCCAAGTAAGATGGACACTGAAAAATGCTCAGCTCTGCTAAAAGAGAAGCATTTTCAGACAAGTAGTAGCAAAACTTTGGGGACTTACAGAGCTTTAATGGTGAAAGCTTATGTGCCTGTACCCTATAAGCATCCAGCAAGTTAGGTAGGAAGCTGTGGATAGATCCATTTGATTCAGATGTATCCATATTGCCCACGTTGCATTTCCAGACAAAAGTCCTTTTTCTGGAATTGACTACCAGTCTTCTGATTCTACACTTACCCAAAAGAAAATGTGACAAAAAATCTTTAATAAACTGAAAATAAGCTGAATTTGACATTTTAGTCCATAGGTTCTTCAGGAAACTTTCAAGGGTAACATTTCAGAACTATAAGAGAAAGAAGTTAACTGTCTTTCCCAATTCTTTAGAAAGAGGATTTTGGAATATTACTCTCTGTTTTCCTGATGCAAAGAGCTGTGGTATCATACACCATAACATCTTTTATTTTTATTTCACAGGTGTGAATTACTGCTGACAAAACACCACCCAGAATGCTGGAATATTGCTCTGTTTAACTATCATTACAGAAAATAAGGTTTGTAGTTCTTGTTTTTGCAACTGATTCATGAAGCTTGTACTGGATCCTTCACTTTTGAAAAAAAAAAAATAGTTGTTTAGAACAGTTTTTCTTTTTATAAATCCTCACTTTTTATTTTTTCAAGTTTACAAATGTCACTATGATCTAAACAGCAAATGCGCTTTATACTGATAACAAGAATATTCAGCAAGCCAAATTCCAGTAACTGTAGTTTTTGCTTCCTCTTCCTACAATCTCTGTAATAAGGCTGAAACATCACAGTATTGATTCCTACTCTAGACTACAAAGGAATGCAACACGTTTAAATTCATCAAGTGTTCCATCTTGCCACCAATTTTCTAATTATTTAAATATGTCAGTATGGTTACTTTTATATCAAAGGCCAATGATATCCAAAGTCTTATGAAAAGTTTATGTCTACCTTCGTTTTAATTTAAGGAAAAACTTGACAGATTAATATTTTTTCAGGCACAGCAATATTACTATAGTTAATTCTAATTTATGCAGCACGTGTCTGATTTCCCAGTTTAACTGTCACACCTTGTTCAACCCATTTGCTTTCCCTGTATTCTGCTAAGACACCGGGATTTCATGTGATGGGCATGTCATTTGCATAACAGTGAACATTATATTCATTCCACAGAAATCTCAAGCAAATACTCTATATTCCAAATGACTTCTAAAGCAAAGTTATTCTGGATTTGTTAAACTGATTATGTGAAGAACAAATGACTGATGATTTGAAGATAAAATTCAGTGTATAAACGTTGTCATCTATGACATTTCACTATGCTAAAATCATAAAAGCCTGCCAGATTTCATTGCATTCATAATTAGAATCATTACATTGTAATTCAGGATGTGTTTTTCATAAAGATGAAGAGAATGAGTTTTAATACAGCCAAAGCCAGGTAAACCCAACAAGCCTACCTATGCAAGACAGATGTCAGTTCAGATAAAGATTTATTTTCCTTTTCATAATGCAATTATAAACCAAAATTGACACCTGAAAGAAAAAATTAAAATACTACAAAGAATTCAAACTTCAAAAGAAGCATACCTAAAGCAAGAGTACCTGTATACAACTATTTTTAAAGAATAGCTGTAACTCATAATTATAGCATCTTCGTTTCATGGCACACAAAATTTCATGGGACAAAAATACTCAATAAATACCCCAGAAATGGGAAAAAACATTTCAGAAGTTAGTATGCAAAAGTTTAAGCAAAACATTCAAGCTACAACAAATCTCTATCAGGCAATCTGTATCTATAACAAGTATTTTGCCACATGTGGACACAAAAGAATAGCAAACAGAAAAAAATTCTCCAAAGGACAATAAAATCTATATAGCAACCTTCAACATGGTCTCACACACAATTTTCTTGTCCCGAGGTCTTGTATCTCTTTTTTTTTCTTATAAACATAATATTTCTAGACTACAGTGGTTGATATAAACTAGGACCTGACTAGATGCAATATGATATTTCAGAAGGACTCCAAAACAATGTCCCAGCATGCCCTTCCCAGTTTGCCCTCAGAGAGCTCCAGTATTTGCACACCAGTTTACAAAGCATGTCCAACTGTGTACAGCTGGAAATCATACTGAAACCTACTTCTCAATTCATTTACCCCATGTCTAACGTAGTATGTACTGCTAGATGGCCAAATAATAGCAGGAAGATAAGAGTAAACTTTGGGAGAGGAGAACAGAATACTGTAAGAAAAAATATGCTCAGTTTTAAGTATGTTTTAGACAAATCTTTCTTTCAAATTTATCTCATGTTCGTGGATAAAATTTCCATATTCTGAATACTTTAAAAAATGGTCCCTGTTAAATCATAACTGCTTTAATCCAAAATGTTTCTGAGCAGAGAGACAGTAGTTATTTTAGTGTTGGGTTATGATAGACATGACCTTTTTCTTTTGTAATAAATTGCAGATTACACGTTTGGAATGCTGTCAAATTATTTCACACCTAGTGATTTTGCTTCATTGGACATCTGATACTTGCATGCATCATTTGGTATTTTTCAGCAGTCCCTGTCTATAACAAAATCAGGAGTAAAACTGCAGAGAAACTTTCCTGTGGAGTCTCCAAATTAATAAAATAAAACAGACTTACCATGTTCCACCCTGGGTAGAGGTAGTCTGTCCCAACAAATTCAAAATAGTGAGCAAAACCCTCTTTCAACCACACGTCCTCCCACCAAACCGGAGTCACAAGGTCACCAAACCACTGCAAAGAAAGTTCAAATAAACAACCTTTAGCAACCCATGTTTGCATACATCTCATTTATACAGGACACACTCTTCGCCAGTTTTAATAAAAAACAGTAGTAAATACCACCTACTGAAACTCATTAGCTGGGTTTTTTTTCATGTACTAATGAAATAACCTGTTACAGGATGCATAAATTACTGAAGCAACACATTAGAAAAGAACAAGCAGGGGAGAAGCAGTGTTCAGAAGAGTATTCACAGTGTTTATTTAGTTACCTAGGTTTAACGGACTAACATACACAATGGACACAAAAAGGCTTCTAACTTGAGGAATCTGATCCGTTAACCTGGAAACTTCACCATTAAACTCCTACAAAAGTACATGAAGATCAGCAGCTGAAAAGAGGAGAAGGACCTAAACTGAGGGCAAGGCTAGAACGTGGACATTAGATATTCTGCTCAGAAGCCATCAACAGCCACAAACGTGTCACGGTACAGGACGTGCGGGTGTCAGAGGGATTTTAGACAGAGCTGGGATGATCACTGGAAGAGGAATGAGGACAAAAATTCACAGGAAAACAGGCATCATCAATTCTGCTTAAATGACTGGAATGGCCCTGTGCAACTTGGACTAATGTAGCACCAGTAGTAAGAGCAGAAACACATACGCTATTATAAAAACATATTTCATTCTCTCTGTAACATATTTTTTTTCGCCAAACAAATACCAAAACTTTGTTTCGGTAAATTTCTCTGCCAGTTTTTTTCTTAATGCGATTAGAATTGAGATTAATTCATAATCAACAGAGATAATTTTGAGCTTTCATGGAGTCATAAGCTCTGAAAATACACAGAAAGGGAGCAGCAAATAAGTATCCCAGAGGGAGACACTCAGAGTAGAGGAGCTGCTGCTGACACTGTAATGAGATTTAGGAACGAAAGAAAGCAGAGCTGGCCTGTAAGCGATTTGCTTTCATGACGGTTGGTTTATTTGAAGGCTTTGTCTGGGGCCCGAATGAAAAGTCTCGCTTCTGTGCATGTCTTTGTGGAGTCAGAATAGCGCCAAGGAAGGATCAATGCTGTGATGAGGATCCGTAGTGAAGTGAACACAGGGGCTCCAGAGAACTGGCTGAGATTACCAGATTGCCACACAATGTTCAGTAAATAGGATTTGAATGAAAAAATAAAGCAAAACGTGACAATGAATGTCATTGAGAAACAACTTGAGAATTTAGGGAGAAAAGATGAGGTTGACAAAAGTCATATTCACACACGAAGTGAAACTAAACTTAATGGACACTCAGTGGTCATAATCTAACTGGAGGCTATCAATAAATTAACTCTTTACCGGCGCAATAGAGATAGATCCTGATCTTAAGTACATTTACCTGAAAAGACAAAGGAACACCAGAAAAGCATTCATACAGATAATGCACTTTTCACAACTTGAAATGGTGAGTCCATACTACCGGAATAGTATGAAAGTTATATTTATACTAGAATAGGTTGATTAAATGATTTCTAATGACAAACAGACTAAACAATACCAGAGAGTTTATTTCTTGAATTACAAGAGGACTGCTGAATAAATATGAAACCAGCAACAGTCATGGTATGCTATGACTATTCAGAGAGAGATTTAAAAAATAAAGGTTGTAAAGTTCATAACACATCCTCCTGTAACTCAAAAGCACTAATAACACTAATTTATGATGTCACAAAAGAGAATTTCTTATACTCCTTTGTGAGTTTTCTAGGTTTATTTATTAATGATACAATTAAAACTATTCGTTTAATTATCCACCTAAAGGAAGAAGTATTCTTACAGGCATTAAAACAGCATGCAACACCAATATGAAAATGTAGGGAATGTGCCTGACTAGTCTCGAATAGTATCAGAGATAGTTATGAATGTCAGAACAGTCCCTGAGACTGCAATTAATGAAGCCAAATTTTCCAGCAGAAAGGGGCTATTATCTTCCTAGGTGTTACATGTTTGAAAGGAAAACATTAAGTGAAGCACTTCATTTATTTAAGTAATTGTTTATTTATTTATGTGGGTATTTGACTATGGACACTATTTGCCTGGAGTGAAGATTGTTACTTCTTTTCATTTTAGAAAAGAAAAATGAATTGAAATGTATCGATTACATAAATTTCTCATCTCCCTCAGATATTATGTTCAGCCTGACATGCAGAAGGCACTTAGTCTATACACACACTGAAAGGGCACTCTTTGCTGTATGCTTTTTTTACAGATTATTAAAAAAAAAAACACATTGATTTAGAAATTTTTAATTTTCCTTCTGCTTTCATGCCTGTTTAACTCAATCTGTCACACCAAGTTTTGTGCTCAGGTGGGAAAACTATCACAAAAAAATCATAATGCATAAATTCAAATGACTCCTTCCTCAAAGACTGTAGGTGGGACTGATCTGTGATATGCAAATAAAACTGATTATTACCTTAATCATTTTAATAAATTATGGTAATTATTTTGAGGTATCAACTTAAGCTGCTAGAAATATGTGTGTTTTGACTAATAGCTCATTTGTGGTTTGGGGCTCAGAGGAGAAGCTTTTATGCCAAAACACTTCTTCCAATTATTAATTTTTTTTAATTAAAAATGTTCTAAAAGAACACTCAAGCTGAAATATCAAGCACTACCAACCTACAATATGACTAAAGCTACCCATGTAATTTTAATGTGTTCCTCCTGAAATGTGTACCTAAAATAAATATCTGGTCAAGCATTACAAAGTCACCTGTGAAGAAATCAAGCGTAAAATTCTTTCTTACACGGTTTTTACCTGTATTTTGACAACAACAGAATTTCTTTGTCCTTCTGCAATGCTGTCTCTCTTTTTCTATCTGTCTTGAACATTGTACTCAAGCTTTAATATCCAGCAGGTTTGGGAATTCTGTTTTTAAACAGTCATATCTAAAGGTAACAATCCCAATTCTTAATATTCATCTGATTTTTCTAACCTTGGGAACAACATTAACAAAGCAATTGCTGTGTTACTCTAAGTAACAAGGGTGTCATACAGTTTGCTACACAGATATGCTCTGTAAGTCTCAAAGTCACGGGTTTAAAATCAGGTAAAATAGGAAAATTATAACAATTCTTAAAACAAATTAAAAAAATGTATTTTAGGGGAGTTCCCTTTCCTCTTACCTGAAATTTTAAAATGAATCAACACACAAAAAGTAAAACCAGAGATGTCGATTCTACTTTTGGCTGTGCCAGAAGTGATTTTGGTTAATCTCTGTTATTCTATGTGCAAAAATGAGTGATGGGGAGGACTATTCATGTGCCACCCCAGGTTAGCAGGTGAGATGATGCACAGCAAGAGGATTAAAAACGCAGTGATTAATTAACAATTAAATAGCAGAGGCAAGAGATCCTGGACCCAACCTGGTATCTGTTCAATACCTTTTCAGCTAAGCTAGTATTGTTTACAGTTCCTGCTCTATGTTATCCACAGCTAAAGTTTCCCTGAGGGGCTACTGAGTATGGTAAAATAAAAGCAGAAAAAGACGGCTAAATAAAGACAATACTGCAATGGAGGTCCTAGAGAATGTTTTGTGGCTTGTATTTTTGGAGGGTTTCTCCCTGTAAACTCTATTTGCAGATGAACATATTCTCTGTGACTCAATTCTGTATCTAAAAAATAGAAATCACCTGAATATTTTCTATCTTGTCTAGTTATCCAGTGAAGCAGGTAAGCAACGACCTGTTCTGCATGGTACTAAAACAGGAACAGCAGCAACATGAATGAAAGAAGATACTTTTAATTAAACAAAGAGCACTCGAAGTAATATCAACACAGACACCAAGTAAATCTTCTCATTTGCACCTTTAAGGTCACTTAAAAGCACTCTATGACTGCGTTGCTACCCTAAAATAAATTCAAATATAGTTTTCAACCACTTCATGATCCTCTGATACTCCCAGAACAATGTAAAAAGGCTTTGGTTTCGATGAAAATCAAATAAACAAACTTGGCAAGTTACTGATGTGATAATTGCACACGTGAAGTATAAATTGCTTTGGAAGCAGAGGAAATTATTAAAGCGGTGCAAAGAATAACTGGAAGTAATGGAATGACTTCAGAAAAAGGAAGACTTAAGCTGAATGCTAGGAAAAAGTTATTGACCATCAGATTTAATCAAAAGGTTTTCAGGGAAGCAACGCAACCCTGTAATCAGGAGCACTGAACCCGGCACTACAAAACACACCACGTGGAAGAATCTAATACTAACAGGAGCCAGGATTTGGGAGTGGGATTTGATGACCTAATATGTGTTTTCCACACCTGATTCCTAAGGCACTGTAATTTTTCTAGCTGAACAGTGTGCTACTCTATTGTACTACACAATAAAGAGCATATAACAAAATCAGATGATGGTATTGAGAACAAATGAGCAGTAACTTTCAATAAAAATTCATGTTGTAGTTGAGGACTTCATCCACAGATTTAATGTGAAACATGAATATGAACCAAACATTATTATTTCCAGGTTCATCTACTAGAACTCCATTATAAAGGCTCCCTTTTATATAGTACTTTTTATATGCAGAAAGTGTTAAGAATTTGCATTGCCTTTTAAAGAATACTGTGTAAAGTCACAGATGTAAGCCATGCTGATTACACAGTAGGATTTTATTCATTTTAACCTGAAGGCTATGATTATGCTTCTTATGAGTGCAAGAAAGGGTTTCCTGCCCCTGTAGCAAATTTCTTCAATAACGTTTGCGTTCAACTCAATATTACTAAACACTCGTAATGTGTTTAGTTTGAGATAAGAAGATGGAAGAAATGTAAAATAAATTGTAATATGGGTTTATCACAAAGTTTTCTCATTGATACAAAAGTTTCTGTACACTTAAAGACTCAATTATACAGCATTAGTGAACAGAGGGTCAATACCAAATTAAAAAAAAAAAAAGAAAATAAAAAGAAAATGGAAGTATGTGTATATGTGAGGGAAGAAGATGACTACCAAATTGATTTCATCCAAAATATTTTTTGACATGAACATGAAACTCAGCATGAATCTGCTATAGTTCTGCAATAAATCATTTTCTACAGTTATCAGCATGTTTAGTCTACACACCAACAACACACTCACACGCAAACATACGGAATATAATCTTACAGAAGACAGGGAAGTCGTTCATTGCTACTAATTTTCTCTTCTACCCCCATTTTGAGTCTTCCCAGTTTCTGCATTGTAGTGATGTGTCTTATAGATGTCCGTATAATTCGGACTCCAGTTACAATAAAAGTTGCAGCTGTTTATGTGAACAACACAAATCCATTTTCAGTTCTGATAAGGAATGCATTGTTCCTGACATTGATGTCAAATATCTGAACTCCTTCAATACCTGATGACATAGCTCGTGTACAATGACCATGGTGACATCCAGTAGGTATGATATAGAAGAAATGCTTGGATCTAGCAGTATCCTTTGCTCCACAAAAACACTCAGTCCCCAGTTCTCCATAGCAGCATATGGATGCTTAGGCACAGCTAACAGATCTAGAAATAGAAAAAATATATGTTAACTCCTTGTGGGAGCGACTATGCTGAAGACCTATTGTAAGGCCACAAATGATCACTAAAAGCATTTTAAATAACATACATGTAAAAAATAAAACAATTTCAGCTTTCTAGTAATGTTATTTAGGAATCATTACTGAAGTATTCATTTTCTATCTTACGCCACTATCTGTTCAAATATGATTACTATGTTAGTGCTGTAACACAGTACCTAGTATTTCTAATCAAAGACTTCTGTGCGGAATCCAGCTTATTTACAATATCTTGTTGATTTACTTCTGGGTTTGATACTGCTTTTCAAGTTTACTATCCCATATCAATGTAGCAACACAGACTTTTACCACAAAAAATTTTTATCTTTTCATTAAAGTGAATCCTTTATGAAGTTCTTATACATCAAACTGTATGTAAGGACTGACATTAAGGGGAGCATTGAAGAAATACTGTTTAATAACAATCAGAAAGATGGCAAACTGTTCAGAATCACCAGTTCTTACAAAACAAGGCATCTTTCAGTGTGCACTACTGCTCGCGTGCACCCTCTGAGAAGAGGACTGCTGACAGCCACCTCTCATCCCCGCAGGATGGAACAATGGTGCCATACACAACTTCAGGAGTAGTACTTCAGTTTGCTATTCAGTAAGTGACAAAATATTAGGAAGAGATGGTAAAGTACTTCATCATGTTAAAAAAAAAAAAAGCAGTAAGCAATGGGGAATTTTTCTCAGTGGCATGAGGTTAAACAAGACAGTATTACAATGTCTATCCATGTGTTACTTTAGAAGGTTGAGAAGGAACTAAAATTGACTATCAGTCTGGAAAGAAATCTAAAATTACATAAAATTGACATAGGAAAAAAACAATACACAATGCTGCTTCATGGCAACAATATGTGACAGAGCCCAGAAAAAAACTTGTATGTCCCAAAGACACCCAGTGCAACCTGTGTACAAATCAGACAGAATTTTGGAAGCTACACTGTCACATCAGCATGGTGCTCCCTCCAGTCAAACTCATTAGCCTGGCTTCTTAATTAATTAGCCTGGCTGCCACACTACTCTCATTTGGCTGTATTACTTCTGGTTCCAAAGCTAGTTCATTCAGAGTTAACACAAGTATATCTAGGTGATATATCCCTGTGTGGGATGAAAGGTCTCTGGATTGACTTCCTAACCCGAAGAAGAAAAATTTTGACCTGCTTATTCTAAATAATACTCTAAATTACATCACAGCACTGACACATATCCTCAGTTGGTCTGTTTTGGCTTGCTGATATATGTGGTAGAACTGGCTTGGAGAACAACCTGACACCATGAGCTCTACTTCGGGATTCAGAGGAATACTGCCACTGAAATTAGAGGTACTGCCACTGAAATACCAGGAATGGAAAACTCGGATATATTCCAGCACTCCCAAAAAGGGGCTGCTGCAAGAAGCATAAAAACCCATACTTCTAGTAAAAGCACAGGGAGAGTCTAGCAGCTACTTCCAAATACAAGCAAACTGAAAACATCCCAATTGCAAACAGAGACATACTGCAAATGGCAAAGAATAAATATTTTAATATAAAGGCAGACACTAGAACAAGAGCCTAATTAAAGACAATAAAGCAAAAATCCAAGACATGGTGTTCAAGATCAGACATGCAAGTAAATTCAAAATTACATGCTTTCCTTTTCTTCTTCAGTTGAAGCTCAAACTGTACTGTTTTTTTAGAATAACTGCTAATTGTTACAAATGACATGCAAAATGAAAAAACTCCTGTCTGCTATATAAAGATGGGATAAAGATGAAAAAAAAGGACACAAAGGCTACTGGGTGAAATCACTGAAGTTAATGGCAAACCTTCAGTGGCATTAAACAGGGATCTCTCCCATGCTCAAGTCTGTATAGAAAGATGTAACTTCTACAGCAATTAAACTTTCCTCCAAAAGGCATCTTCAGAAGAATACAGAGAGACTCTGTTCTTATTTACATCAATTAAGTTTTCAGCAATTCCCCTCAAACAAGCGAAGCAACACCAAAATAGAACTAGCATGAAAGTAAAATCAGTTCCCTACTTTTAACTGATCCTTTTGTTTCCTTTCTGTCCTTTGGGTTCATTTGTAGTTTTTGGGCTTTCTTGCCAGTCCTAATGGACAGATTTTGTCAGTGTCAGCGAGTAATAAACTGGAATAACTGTGGAACTAGGAAACTAGGGTGAAGTCTCATACTAAACACCTTTACAGGTTAATTATAGACTGTCTTTCACTATTTGTGTCATTGATATCGGTCTGCTGGTTTAGACCGATACTTTATAGCACTGACACACCAATAAAACCTTCCGATCTGATGGACGGCTAACTGCCTTGCAGGTAGACAACCGCAGAGGGATATTCTAAATCACTTTCATCCAACACAGCCCTGTGGCTCTGCAAGCTTGGAAACTCCTCTTATTCATCGGCTGATGCTTAAAGGGCTTTTCTGAACAGACCAAACAAAACATAATAGATAACCCTGTTGGTTTCCAGAATGCTAATCCCTGCAGGTGACACGAGCATACCAGTAATGCTGAATGAATTAAGAAGTGTACTACAACATATGAACACACTCCTACCTTTTCCTAGTGCAGGGTCTGATGTACTGCACTTTAATGCCAAAGAAGAGATTTTCTTTATTCTCCAGTGACTGACAGAAAGGACTCCGAACATACTTATTATTACAAAATGAGAAATCTCTTGCTTCTCATTGTCCACTTCTGAACTGTGAATGTCCAGTCTTGGTGTTAATTTAGAAATGAAATTCTTCAGTGGTTGGTCTTGACTGCTGCACAAATTTCTACTACGATTAAATAAAATTCCAAACACACCTAGTTTTGTGGTAAAAGACACAATGACCTATATCTTTCTCTGGGGAGTCATAAACGTTTGAATTCAGAGGAACAATGTTTTATGTTCAAGTCTCAACATGCAAATTTGTATTTCCCTCTGTTTATCACACCATTAGAGCACTGAGAAAGGTATCCTGTGCTCCTGGAGGTGACATCTGTTAAGGTTTTAGTGTAATTCTTAAGGAGCAAGGTACAAAAGGAGGGGTGATGATGCACATTTTGACAGAAATATAATTCACACATTGTATTGCTCTAAAGTGTTCTGCACTAACTGCAAAATGTGAACTACTGAATATATAACAGCTTGTGAGCACACTGCATCTAGTTACTCTGCACACTATTTAATTAAATTCTTTGTAAAGCACTTGTGAATGTTTGATTATGTGGATATTGCTGGGGAAATAGAAATGCGTGTTATTGCTTGCAGAGAATAATATCCTCATACATCATAAAACTGTTACTTGAGATTTCCTGATACAGCAGTGCAGAGAGTCCCGTGTACCGCTGTAATAATAGAGGGTTTCCACCTCTTGGCCTTCACAGAGACTAAATTCATGACCAAGAAGTAAAAACTATACAGCTAAAATAAAATCACCAGAAAAGCCATCAGGACAAAAACGTGTTGGAACTCCACACCAACATACTATACTGGTACAATTATTCGAATACAAGGATAGCATTTGGACGTTTTTTAAATCTATTTCTGTGTGAATCTCATGAAAAACATTTCAAGTTACAAAAACTGTACATAGCTGAACAGCTTCTTCTATTTCCAAGCGCTTAATTAAGGCATCATAACTATGTGAGCTTAGATCAAAATATTATTGTCTGATATTATTAGCAAGTATCATCACAGTGCAAAACAGAAATTAGCAATTTAACAGGTAAGTTGGGCACAAAGAGAATCAACATTCGATTTTTTTTATCTATGAAGTTAGCATTTGTGTAATTTGAACAAATAATACTGTTTTTTCCCTTTCCCCCACTCATTTATAGTATTTTCTAGACACTCTTAGAAACCATTAAATTCCCCAAGCCACACAACTGGGACCATCATTCTTGTTTTAAACGAGAGGAGGATTAGAACTGAATAGGATTAAATGCAAAACGAGAGCCAACTCTCTCATGCAGAGCACCCGGAATCTGGCAGTCCCTCCCCCCTCCTTTATCATTGTACTCTTTGACAACCATCAAAGCACCTTTTCCACCACTATCATTCCACTTTGTATAACCATTTCAGTTTGAAGTCTAATGGGGATACTGGTGTAACATAAATATGAGTGTGTGTATAAACACAGACAGACATCCACACACATGAACAGACTTAATAATATTATGTACTGTAATTTCATTTGGTGTAGGTGCTGGTTGAAATGTAACCAAGGGCTAGATCCTGCAGAACATATGGCTACTAAATTTCTGATACTCAAGGTAGAAGATAAAAAGCACCTACAAAAATGACACTATAAAAATAATTTGCATTTACCTACATGCCTCTCACAACATAATTTTCATCAATTTCTTCAGAGAGGCTTTCTTCAAGATTTCAGGTGTAGATTTCTTGCTACTAGGTATTTCACTTTTTCGACAACAATTTCAACAAATTAAGAGAAAGCATGGACCAATACCAGTTTATTTTAGTCTTGACAAATGAAAACCCGAAGTATGGGTTTGCCCTTTCTTAATGCTGCATAATGCAATCAATAGCTTTATTAAATCTCTCTAAAGGTCTTGTGCAGTTTCCTAAATGAATGTTGTTGTACAAAAAAAAAAAAGAACTATTTATGAACAGAGTTTATATTTCTGCCACTCAGATTCCTAAATCAAAGCCACTTCTTTTACTAAGAATAAGTAGAAGGTGCTTTTCTGTAACAGAATACCATTTAATGATTTATGCAGATTTTAAGGAAGAAGCCAACTACAAAAAGTGACAGCTCTGGTTAAAAGCCATTATGCCAAACAGTAGTTATTGTAAGAAATATCCAAATTTTCTACTGATAAAGAACTACTGATAACAGTGCTTACAAGAAACATCTAAATTGGCTACTGAAAACCTTTCTTTTCTGCACTGTTTGCTTGGTATATAACACAGAAGTTTGTGCTGGAAAACCAAGTTTTCCTTGTATATACTTTCATCCCCTTGAAAAGTTAAAAAAAAAAAAAAAAAACAAAAAACAAATATTGCAGGGCTTGGTGAATGCTCTCTGAAGACAACAGGAAGGTCTCCAACTGACTGCAACAGCAGAACGAAACATAACTAACAGATTTGAATGTTCACCTTGAGACACTTTGAGATGCCTGATTTTCAGAAAATATTAAGTACGTGTTTCCTGAAAACTAAATCATTTCAGTATCGCACTTTGGCATTTAGGACCTAGGTACCCTAAATTAGCTGCCTTTTAACTATTACCTTTATTTAAACTACTAGTTAATAGTATTTTCCTATCTTCTCTCAGTAGACACAAAATATTCAAACATACAGAAGTCGCAAAAACTTGGATGACAAGCCCATGGGAACTCTTCAACTAATATTTCTGTTTGCCCAAATGCTTATTCTTGCACCCATCACTTTTTCTCTCTGGGACTACACCACCAATATCTTTCTGTAAGCATGACACTTCCCAACCCACACGGACGTTAGCCTGCAGAGTTAATGCAAAGGTCTAAAACTGTTTGCCATTATTTCAGTCAAATCAAATGGCTTGTTGCAGACCCTGACAAGAAATCACTGACACACAGCAGTTTATTGCTGGGGTTTTTATTGCTTCTTATTGCTGTACAAAGTATTACTTAACGTTAACTGACATAACCAATGGATGGATTTTCAGAGTGGTTGATACAAATAGCAGATGTTTAATGCAACGTGAATACTAAAGGATCCAGAGGGGGAAATAAATGTGAAAGAGAAAGCTGGGGAGGGTAAGGGGGGAGAATAAGCAGTACTATAGAAAGAAAAACTACTATTTTTTTAAGCAACTGAGCCTTGACGCTGGGTGATGGCTAGTTTACAGTTTAAGAAAAATAAAATAGAAACCTGTTGATTTTATTTGACATGCATATTATTACATCGCTTTCAGTTTTCCAAATCCCAATCCCAATCCTGATCATTGCTTTGTTATTTCAAAGTACACCAAATGATTCAATGTTAAAATGAAAAATTAATGCAATCACCTACTGAGGCTGAATTAGGTATCATCTTGGTTGTATCGATCTCTCCATGAACAATGCCTTTCTTTTAAATAATACCTGGACAGATCGTTATGAATTCCTGACAGTAACAAACAAGGGGGGGAAATAAAATCTTTCACAAAGCTTCGTTATAAATATAAACCTTTTTTCCAGCCTTTAGTCTAATGTGGGTATTCTAAACTAAGACATACGTTACAACAAAGAGTTACACAGAACAAATTGAGACACAGACTGAAATCAGCTCAGGATTCTGTTACTCCAAGTCACAGGGGTAGTACTGTATGTGCATCACTCACAGCATATACGCAACAGATGAACAGAGAAAATACATTCCAACTCTCAACACTGAAAGATCTGGAGAGAGGAAAAAAACAGGAAGACATTTGTTGCCTTCATAAATACTGTTTCTAACGTAAATACTAAGAGCACTGACATGATGGAAAATTGCCAACAGCCATTTTCCTACCACCACAGTTAATAGAGCATGAGGATTCTACGGCTGAAAACAACATGCCACTGATTACTGAGCACTTCCAGTATGAATACTGCCGCAAAGAAAATGATCAAGTGCCACTGCCACATTCCTTCCCTTTGCTACAAAACCAAGGTGTGAGTGAGTACACAGAAAACTCCAGAAATCCATACTACTTAAGAATTATAACAATGAAGTAAAATAAATCTTTTCATCTGCCATTCCTAGAAGTGATTTGCATCACAGTAATAAAGACATGAATGTTTCCATTAGTACAACACTCTGTGTACCCAGATTTACCTATTTTATGTCTGCTTTAAAGTGAGATCATATTCACAGGTGATGAGCACAGTTTAGCAGTGAAAGTAGAAACAGGAATTTTGGGAAGACAGGCAGACATCTCACATTACCCGTGTCTAAAAAATATTTATCGCAACATTCCACCTGGAAATAAATTACAATATAGCTAATCATATGCACTACATTTGAAGGCAATGCTTTTGTGAGGACTGTATCTATTTCTCTCCTTCTCTCCGCCAGAGTAAGATGAAAAAATCTGAATGGACTGTCCTGGATAGCTCCATAGATACTATTTTTACTTCTTGCTGCTTATCCTAAGCCCTAAAATAAAGTTTATCTTACATTCTTCTGCAAATTCTATAGACAATATTACATTAGGGTAAATTTTTACTATCTTAATAAAAATATTTGCTCTCCTCTTGCTGATTTGTTAGTATATAACTTAAAGAATTTATCAGAGGACGTTTCTGATGAAAGACAGCATGTATCTATCTATTCATCAGTTTATTCAATGCACTAAGAATCACTAACTTTATATGACATATCACAAAAAAAAAATCATCCTGAATTCTAGAGAAACACAAGTAACAGAGGATTCGTTCTGTTCTCATGCAAGCCCACACTCTCCCCTCCCAGCTCGTGCCTGAGGATGTAAAAATTTAAATGAAGTCTTGTCACAGAATCCATATTGACCCTTACAAGAGCTCACAGGAACACTCCGATGGATTGGTGGGACCAAAATGCAAAAGTCAAAGCTGAACTTCTTGGTGCATTTAGATATCCTGGAGAAATTCAACTAAATGAATTTACACATTCATTCTGTTCCAGGTCAGCATGGGCACAGGCTGCCAGCTATGTGCTGCTACCATCATAGGTGAAAAAACACAGTTAAAATGCAGGTGTTCAATATTGTGACAGTAAAACTAAAAAAAAAAAAAAAAAAACACATTCTTCTCTACACAGTTACTCCAGATTTCCCACAGTAAAACACAGTGCCAGGACCTGAGCCTCTAAGAAGCTTTGCTTCCCTAGTGTAGGAAAGTTGAGCAATGGGTTCCGCTCAGCCCATGTCCTGGTACACAGGGGCTCTGTGTCTCTGAATGAATAGGGGTTTTTTAAAGCACCTTGAGCCCAGGGTTATTACTGAACCCCACGTGATTATCAGCAGTGGGGAAAAAAAGGAATTAAAAGAAATAAACAGGATGGAAAAGAGTAGCTGAAACCTCCACCAGAGCTGAAAATCTCCCTGAGCACAGAAAACCATGGGAAGAGATGGAAGTGGTGCTTTATTCTGCACCTGGAAGCAACAGGTACCCCTGAAGAGAAAGACAATAATTAGAAAGTAGCCTTATTTCTGACAGTTGTGGTTTCAGATATACTTGAAGTGTTGAATAGTTTCAATTAATTCAGAGAATAGAACCCAAACATGAAAATGCATTACAAAAATGGAGGAATATTGCAAACCATGTAAAAATAAAATGCTAGAAAGATATGTTTTTAATCTGAATAACAAAAGAAAACTGACACACACTAAAGAGAGGCTGGTGACTGGTACAAACTGAACTGTACTACTGAAGTTTGGCAAGGAGCTAGCAAGAGCTGAGAACAGAAGAGGTTGTGACAGACCTGGGACAACTATTTCAATGACAGACTACTGGGAGACTCAGAAAGAAGGAAATGCAGAGCCTGATAAACAGCTGAAACCATCCAGTCCACAACAAAGTTTATAGAGATCAGACAGATCGCTGACACAGTGAGTAAGATTGATAATCCAATATCCCAGCCGAAAAGAAACCCAAGACAGAAAATCATGCAGAGCTCAGAGGACATGTGGAGCTGCACACACAATGACAGCCCGGACAAGCGACAGTCCTCTTCAGCATGGGGGAAGAAATATTGGAAAGGTGATGGATTAAATCTCTTCCCTCCACCAATGGAGTGACTATATTGACAAAGGGGATGATGACAACACCACCAACTCCTATTAGTATTTCCTGGGTACTTTTATGATGGTATTGCCACACTTTTCTATAAAATATGCCTTGTTAGTTCCCTTAAAGCACATTTAAGCCAAAAGGTCAAAAATCGGTAACAAATTTTATCAATAACTTTCAAAACAGACAATGCTGTAATGAATGCTTACAAAAAGTACCACCAAATAGACAAAATCTATGCTCAGTGTGTTTATGCTGATCCTTGCTTACATCCATATTGAGCTGGCACTGAGAAGCAGGCAATCACAGCTCCGGTCCTTGTGCACACCTTATATTTTGTGTTCCCTATCATCAGAAAATTATTCAGAAGTTCTGGTCTAAGAATTCATCTCCAAGAGATTACCTTCTCATCAAGCACTTTCAGGTGCACTCCTCTGCCCCCTCTTAGATGTTCATATTCCTGCACATCCCTTGGTTAAACCACAACATGCTTTTACCAATCTCACCTTTGAAATGTTCCTGGGATCTAAACAGACTTAATCTTTCATCCTGACTCATTCTGCTTCCCCCATTTTCGAGACACAGTCTGTCCATTTTTCTTAATAGTGCTTGTTCACTTCCTTAGATATGCAAATATCTGTTTGTTAGACTAGAAACTATCTTCCATACTAAACTGGCTGGTAAGCAGCTTCTTACTTCAATGAGGGGATAAAAACATTTCCCCCTCCCTTTGGTAATTTATTTGCATTTTTCAGTGTGTAATGTGACCTCTATTGGAGCTTACATTCTGTATCAATCTTTACCTGCATTATACAAAGATCTAAACAGAACAAAATGTATGCAGCTCATTACTGCCTGCTAACTGAGACCAGTAATGCTAACACACCAGTAATGAACCACTTTGGGATAGCACTGGGCTTGCAGCGACTGATCCCCACTGCAGCCTCACTGCTTTCGAAGTCAGAGAGCAGAGTAAGACAAGTGCAAAACCTAAAAAGTGAGACGACGTAAGGAAGGTATATCTTCCCCTGCTTTCGCACAAGGAAGAAACCATGTAAAATTGTAACTTCTTTTTATTGCCTACAAGGGGAGATACTTTGAAAGACCATGGATGTCAAATATTTCTATGTTAGATGAATATGCAAAATTCTGGCAGATGCCATTTGAAAAGGTTATGCATTCATCTTGTGATGGCACAGACAGGGTATCAAATTTTACGCAGTAACACTTCATCTGAGAAAAAACAGGAAGAGAGAGTGCCAAGAGGCTTTGGACAACTTTGGAAATATTAAAAAAATGCCAATCTAAAACTAAACAAAAACCAAAAAAAATCTCAATCCCATGAAGGGCACAGAACGGAAGCACTGTGCTGGAAGTACGGAGACCTCTTAATGCACAAAAGTACACAGGCAAACCACAAGGAGAGCATCATCATCATGTCTAGCCAATAGAAAAGATACTGAGATTCCTTGGAATAATACAATAATGACCAAATCTGTGCAAAATGTATTTTTTTTAATTAGCAACTACTGTAAGCACTACTGAGAAATCCCCTTTAAAGACATTGGAAAAGTCCACGTAAAGGCAACAAGAACTGAAAGAGTTAAATAAACAGATGACCCTGTAATCCCACAGCCAATTCAGATATGGCATGACAGGAAACATAAAACTAAATTCTTCGAGTATCTTTAACGTGGTATCAGTACAGTGCTCTAATAATCACAGAACAGGAGATTGAAAGGGACCTATTGAAGTCATCTTCATGGCTGAAGGCTATGGGTGGAGCCAGGGTCTCTCTTCACTATTCTCTATGCTCTTTACCAACCTCATTTTCCTAGGACTGAGACCTGACCCACAGGAACACCACCCCATGCTACAGACTTCAGTAAAGACTGGCACTGTAGTCTGTGAGCACGGTGCTCCTCTCATGACCACTCTCTTCTAGCACAGACCTCCAGCCCAGCATTCCCATCTGAGGACCTCACTCCAGGCACATGAAGACAGTATTGGTCAGCTCTTGACAAGTAAATGAGCTTGGAGGGAGGTCAAGCTAGGCAGGATAGTAAAAACCCAGCAACAAGAGTATTACAACAAATAAAGCAACAGCATCAACATCTAATAATCTGTAATGTAGAACTACCTACATCTGGAGTTGCAATACAACCATTCTGTTGATATATCACCCATTGCTGCTATCTATAGGGCATGAATTAAACAAATTTCTTCACTGAGCATATCCTTTTTAACTTCTGAACTAATAAATCTTACCCCCTCAATTTAGTTCTTCAACATAAATTGAAAAAGGAGAGTCAGCTTTCCTGGTTTTTCAACTCTATGTTGAAGAAGTCATGGAACTAAAGTAAACAGAATATATCAACATAAATAAAACTTTATTCTTCTAATAGCACAAGAAGCTATAACTACCCAAAACCAATACAATACTTCAACATTCTTTTTTTTACGGGACTTAGCAAATCACCTTTCCAAATTTAGTAGTTTGTCATTCCTTAAGGCTTCGGTGGAACAGTAAACTGTTTGAATATTATCTCAAATTTAAATTAGCATGAAAGAATACAGGTCAGTCAGGCCCCCAAAAATCTGCTACAAATTACAATCCAAGTTCAAAAGAGAATATTTTATGTTTAAAATTTGATTTAAACTTTGAAAAATTTGATTTAAGTTATGTTTTAAATAACAGCATTTTGTACATTTTTAGTAACATTTTTGCTGTAAAATACCTTTCTGTTAGCATGCACATTTTACTCAGAATGCTACTCTGGAGCAAAAACGAAAATCTTGTCATGTCCAAATGAAATTATTTTTTTCTGTACTCAACAACCGTAAGAACTGCAGACAAACAAAGAGTCTATTCCTACTTCTTCTCCAGATATTTTGCATTTCACCCATTTCAGGGTGATGACCAAAGAGCTAAGAATGTAGCTTGGAACACCAGAAAAGCACTAGTTTGAGCTAAAAAAAGACTGGATTACTTCTGAAGAAATGAAGATTCAGTGCTGATGGAACTGAAAGATCCTCAGAGTACCAAGAAATGCAGTGGGAAAAGCTGAAAAGTATTGCCAGAAGGCTTGAGAGACACAGTTGAAATAGATGAGAAACACAGACAGACAAACTGAGAAACAAGTCAAAGAAACGAAAAATTTGTCTGAGGCAGCCAGTAAGGAAGGGCCTAGAAGCTGAGGAAATGTTGCCAAAGGGACTATGAATACAAACAGGAGAAACATTTTGAAAGGATGAAGAAAAGAGGGAACAAATGAACACAGAAAGAGAATACAGGCTTAATCCTGAGTACATAACTTAATTACGCTTATTTGAGCACACCTTGCTAGGACACACTTGCAATTCCTCAGACTCATTCCAATGAGGTTTTGCATATCTTCAATGCATAGAAGAAGAGGAAACAAAAAAACCTGTGGAAAAGCCCATCTTTTCCACTACTCCAGTATAAAGAATTTAAGGAGCTGAAGGTTCATGAGGTATTGAAATAACTCATTTCAGCAACTGTTTGGTTACTAACTATAGATGTCAACATTTTAGATGTTCATACACCCTGCCTTTGTGAAGAGCTTTACAAAGCCAGAAAGGCTGCAGAGAAGTTCTCAGGAACTCTGGAAATTAATAAAACCTTGGGAGAACCATAGCTTGAGGATTACTGAAAGAATAGCTTTACATGGTGAAGTTGTGTTTGAGATCAAACTATATACATAAAAGGCAGTGGCAAAGAGAATTCAATGACCACATGAGCATCAAACATCTTGAAGGCAAAAAAAGAAGTTAAATAAGCTGAACTAGCAAAAGAAGCCATAAAAAGGAATATGAGTAAAGTGAAAGTAAAGCAGACAGAAATTCAGTACAACCAATTGCACCTACTAGGTAACAGAAGCTGAGAACCCTCCTGGTCAGCTCTTGTATTGGCAGCAAGAAACAACTTAAAAGATACGTAGCATGGTCTTCTCCTAAAAGAGCACTACTTGTCCAAGCACAACCTTGTCTATGCCCCATGTTATAATGTGGCATTACAAAGCCATGAAGATAAATGTCTGCTCTCAGTACTACTAGCCCACTGAATACATAAACTTTTCCAATTATACAGAAATCAGAACAGTTTCCCCGAGTAGAATTTCATTCCCTGCATCATAGATTTAAACATTAAAGTCATATTAAAGAACCATAACAAAGTTAGGTTCACAAATCTCATCTAAACTTGATAACCTATGAATAATTTACATTAAAATAATATAGTTTTCATTTTAAAGTGTTTCTATTATGACGACTTTTCTCTTTTAGAATCATAATTTTTCCATACCATCTTGCTTCATTATTATTTACAGAAAAAACAATTTCTGATCATTCCACTTAAAAGAAAAAGTATCTAATTAAAGATTTTGCTGCATCAGTAAAGTTTGATGAAGACTATGAAAGAGCATAAAGGCTTCCCTTTTCAGAAAATGTAAGAATAACTTGCACAAAATAAGTATTGCAAAGTCTGCTAGAAGAAAGAGAATAACCTGCAAGATCTTTGGTATAATAGAGGGCACAAAAGAACAACTGGTATGGGAACAGGAATTAATAGTCCTTGAATCTAGAAAGTCTTTTTTTTTTCTAGCTTCTATCAACACAGTTCAGACTACACAGATAATGCAATGTGCACCACAGCAGTGTTCTTAAAAATCTTAATAATACCCTGCAGAGAACCACCACAGTTCTCTAGTGAACTTAGTAAGCCAGCACCCCAAGTCATCAAATCATCTGCACTGAAAATATGCAAGATTCACACTGAAGTCTGTGAACCAAGTTCTCCTTTACACTGAAGACATCATCTTCTCCTTCTAAAGACAGACTATGAAACAGCCTGAATGCAACAGTGTTTTCATGTGGTTCCTGGTCCCTTCTCAGTGCTGGAACCACGTATAACAGTGGTGGTTCCAATGTAAATCAGATTCAAAAGGACTAAGGACTTCCCTAAAGCAAATGATTAAGTACATGGAAGATCAAAGCCTACCACTTCACTGACATCTGAGAATGCAAATGAGAGATGCAGAAGAGGAGGAAGAAAAACAAAGGAGAATTGGGGGATTCTTTCTTGGTGCAAGCATTAAAAATATACTGCCTTAAATTAAACAATAACCATCACATCAGTGGAAGAACCCTCTCCTTATCTCATGCCTTTACTTGATGAAAGGCACATTATAGTATTTCTGCAAGAGGACAGTTTGTTTTGGGTTTTTTTATGCTATTATTTTGATGATCCCCAAGAAGATATTTTACTCCAAGTTCTCAATCATTTAGCAAACATTGATTTTCCCCCCCCCCGTCTGCATTTCAATAGAGCTAAAACAAGCAAGGCTGGTTTTGTTTAATACCTTCAAAGGTGCTGAACCTCCTCTGGCTATCTGGAATAAAAATCCACAGCTGTGACTAGTTCTTTATGGATAATCCAAGCCCAATTTTCTTCTTCTTCAAAGCTTCGATAGCTGTTTAAAAGAAGTACAATGCATCCTTCCTCAAAGACAACAGAAAAGGTACTGCACTTTGCATTACCATACATGATCTCAGTACATGCCTTGCTGTCTGCTCTGCCTGGGAGTTCAGCTTCATGTCAGCTTGCAGGTATTACAGTGATGACCAAGATAGTAATTCACAGAGACAAATTACTAGGGGCTTCAGGAATACCAGCTACCCTGCCAGCAAGAAAAAAATGAAACACATATTTATCAAAAGGTACTTTTGTCTCTTGCCACAGCTATACACTACACAGGGAACTGCTATTTGATCTATAAGTGAATATTCAGTGTTGCAGTGACAACACAAATTTCAATGAATGGAGTAACATGCTTGACAGAGTGTTGAAGAACAAGATTATAACCTGCCTTTTCAAACTTCAGTACCTGAAGTAACCAATGGAAAACTTTATAAGCATCAGACAAAAGATGAATAATCCCAACCATCACTTTAAGATCCAGAAAAGCACATTCATCCATTTAGTATTTAATGTCCTAGATATTCATCTTTTTCCACAGATGTTATCTCATAATTTCATATTAATTATTTTGTATAATAAATGTATGAGTTAGCATCATTTGAAGAAAAATGCCCAAAGACAATTAATTAATTGTATGCAATCTATAATACACAGAAATGCATAGATCATAGAAAAATATTCTAGCAACTAAAGAAGAAAGGCAAGGAACTCTCATGATAACAAAAATTACCACAGAATTTTGCTACTTAGTCTATACAGTAGAAGGCCCTCTGACAGTGGTAAAGGCTGTCATTCCTAGAGAATCCACCTCTTGAAGGTTTTTTCAGAATCAGAGAAATATCTTGACTTGTATCAGGATGCAATCTGATTACAACAGCACAGCTGAAATCATAGTTAAGGGAGCATGTCTCCAGGCACCTGAATCTCCATTGTGACTTCTCCCCCTGGCCTGCAGAAAATCCAAGCTTCTTCAGATATTCTGGCCTCCCCACAACTCTCATTGTCAATTCCAGCATCTCTCCTCCAACTCATACTATTTGTTAACTCCCCTCCTTCTGGTACTTTAATGATGACTCCCTCTTGATCAAAATCCTTTATTCCCTTTTTGCCCATATCAGACTACTGTCTTTCACATCCTTCGGTGTATTTCTATTACCTCAATTTACTACCTTTGGATGCTGGAAAGGACTAAAGAGATAACTGAAGGGACAACTTAACCTTGTTTGAGTCCACAGGAAAGAAAAGTAGTGGTGTCATCAATCCTCAAAACTCCTTTGGGTGTACATAATCACAGACCCAAAGGAATCGCCCATGTAACGGCTTTATCAGCCTTTCTTATGCAGCATCAGCAATCACATCTTTTTGCTGCCCTGTTAATGTACCATACTGACATGCCAAGAACTTTCCCCTAGGTCATGCTGGCACAGATCAATAGTATTTTTTCTGATCAAGTCTATTGAATAAGCTATGATCAGCTTACCAGGCTTATATGGGAATTTACGTTTAACACATGTCCAGGTACAATGAAGATTTAGACCTCTTGGTCTCCCCTGCTTTCTTTGCAACTTTTGAGGCTTTTACCTTTTGTACTAAAGGTTGTAAGTCTGCTGCCAGCAGCTGGGAAGTATTTTGTGGTTTCTTCTGAACTAAAAGACTACTAAGTAGTCATCTGCAACTGAAGGTGACTAGATTTATTTATTCAATTGGTTTCTTGCAGGTCTGATAATTTTCTGTCCCTCTTTCTTCCTCCAGCACAGAATATCAGAGAACCACAGGTATCTAAGTGATCAGATTTGAGGTTGAAGGTTACATGCTGATGTTGACGAAAAACTGTAACTACCTGCCACTTCTAGACTTCATAGTCTGTTGTGGTCTACTTTTTTCAGTGGGCTGCTGAATTTGCGGGAGTCCATGTCTTATTTTGGTTGAAGCAGGAACACTGATCTTGCTTCTTTCTTGCAATATAATGTGTCTAAAAGAGCGGTCCTATTGCGATGTGCTTTTTCCTGACTCTTTATGACAAGTTTCTGTATAGGTATATGAACAAAGAGAGTGCTGGTGAAGTAGAAAGGATTAAGCCAGAGCAATCAGGAAAAACACCACCTTAGCACATACTCGCAGCAGCATTTGCCTGCGCAGTTCCAGGCTACATCTATTTTCCCTTGGCAGGGAAGCCACCTGATGCAGAGCTGTGTCTGCCAGCCCACATAGGAAATATGTTGGAGGTGATTGAATGGCTCACCCAAATGTGCTGAACTGGCAGGCGCTGCCATCTCATTGTAATTTTGCATCAATAAATCAACAGTTAAAAGGCATATAATACGAGGTGACTTGAAGTGGCTGTCATTAATTACGTTCTATCTTTTGCTTAGTAACCACCACAACACAGTCTTCAATAAAACTAATCCTAATTACAGTTTGACAAGTTTCCCAAATTATGCTTATGATTTATTTTAGCATGACAGTTTTGGAAACTACAAGAGCTGTTCATTTCCTTTTTATTTCACAAGTATATCAAGCAGAGGTACAGTCAGAGATAAACAAACACATAAAAAGTGCCATTTGAACCTCCAGGAACCAGCAAAGCCAGTGTTAGAAGACAGTAGTGTACCATGAAAGTATTAAAAATTAAATTTGTAGTAACTACAGTACCAGTTTCAGAAACTCATAAAGAGGCGGCAACTTCCTTCTGATCTCTTATTGGAGCAAATTAATCAAAAATTCTCTTCTGTACTTCACTAGTGACTCTGTAAAAAAGCATTTTCTTTTATCTGTTTTAAACCAATCTCCTACCACTTTCCATGAGCATCACATGTAGTACTGTCCTTTGCAGGATTTGATGAATTGTAGTTCTGCATGAATTAATCTACAGTTTTATTTTGCCCTTTAATAAACTCTCTGTGAAGAACCCCTTAATAATATATTTTGTACTCTCAAAGGCAAAGCAGTTTTGGATAAAAATAGGGGAGACTAGAAAGAAGGGAGAAAGACAGTTACAAGTAATTTTTAATTATAAATTCCATCTCTCAGAATAATTCTTATCTGAATCACTTCAATGTTGTGAAACACACTTTTCTATGTTGCTAGCCTTTTTCTCGTGAAAACAAGAGAATAAAAAAGGACGTCACTGTTTTTGTCCAGTTTACAAAAACGTTCAGGACCAAATGTTACAACAGGGGGGAAAAAAAAAATCAACCTTCATTGCTGAAAGGTACAACCAAATTTGCAAAGCTATATTTATGTAACATAGCTTTATAAACTCTTAATAGTTAGCTTATCAACTAGCTTTCTAAACTCCTATAAACATGACTGCAACCTTCAATCTCCAAAGCAGTTTTTTTCTGCAAAAATGGCAGTCAGAATGAAATAAAACCTTTAAATTCATGTGTTACAAGAAGAATTTCATAATCACACTTCAAAATCACAAGTGTGCAGCTAATGAAGGAAGTGTCACATCTCTCATATTCTCTGGTCACCCATATCTGGCATTGTTCCTGGGAAAGGCAAAATCCTTTAATTTGCTCACACCTGGCTGCTGTTCTGCTCTCAGCTTTGTTAGAAAACGGCTTAATTATTAAAAAATGAAAGACAAAATATTATCTCTGCCTTCAGTTTGAAGTATACACACAATAGCTATTTCTATACATTTTTGCTTTTAGCTGACATTAGTCCTAGTGTGGCGTATGCTGGAAAAAATTATATAGTGCTGGATGCATAGCTTTAACACTAAAGGCTGATTCCTGAGAAGTATCAGCCTCAAAGAACACTAATGTTCTTCATGCCTTACAATGAGACTGCATGAAACCTGCAGGATCGGGCTTCTCTCAGCAACCCGCTCACACCGGTGGAGACTGCACGAAACCTGCAGGATCAGGCTTCTTCTCTCAGCAACCCGCTCACACCGGTGCAAAGGCTCCGAGTGTTGCTCCCTGCTCCTCATTGACCCTCGGCTGCTACCTGGGATGTTGGAGTTAATGCCAATTATAGGGGCCTCAGACTCCGGCAGCATTTGCTGAGGAGCCTCTGCTTGATCTCACTCCCAGCACAGGAAGGCTGGCACACCTCATGATCCAGAGTGAAGCAACAGATGGGAAGGAGGGGAGAAGAAGGAGAATCAAAGCCGTTCCACGCTGTTTGCTCAGAGGTTGCCAAAACAGGCACTGACAGCGAGTAGCCATAGGGAACTGAAGATAGCTTAAGTCCTAATTTCTCAGCAGGAGCAAAGCATGGAGATAGCATTTTAAAACAACCCCCTAGGAAACCCTCCATTTTTTTACCCTCACCCTTCCTTTCTTCTTTCTTTTTTCTGAAACAGTTTCATCCCCTAACAAACAAAATTGCCAGTGGCTTTCAACTTACAGCAACAACCTGGAGGCAACTCATGAGTACTTTGTCAACAACACTAATCTGTAAGCCAAAGAAAAAAGACTTCCATTTATAGTTAAAAAAAAAAAAATAGTTGTTTTCTCTGCAAAACAGGCCTAGGAAATGTAAACTGATGCAATCAGGTCCCTAGGGCCTGCAAGAATGTGAGAGTTCTGCTTCTGTTCCAGCACTGCAGATCTCTCTCTGTCTTGCTCTGTCCCCCTCTCCTACACATACACCTCTCTATTATATTTCACTTAAGCTTGACGTGTATCTGACAGAGAGCACAGAGAATAACTCTGCATGCTCCAGTGTGCAGTCATTCCCTTAACACACACACATTACTGACAACATGGCAATGACTTTTCCCTCATTATCACTGGTGGACACTTCTCCCAAATCAATGAATCAAAAACTATTCAATGCCAAAGAGGAGAAGGAGCTTTTTAATGCCCTTGAACTTGGGGGCTGGATACTTTATTGATAGGGTACTCCAGTACCCCATTTTTAAGGACTACTACAAGCAAAAGGGAGTATATTGATGTTAGCTAGTTATTTTTAAGTCAGCCTTAAATCGAGTTAAAGTGAAACATACTAATTATCTAAATCCAAACACCAGTTTGCACAGTTAAAAAAAAAAAGTATAATGATGATCTAGAGAGAAAAAAGAAGCAGGCACACATCTACTTTGCACTTCAACCAGCTTTAGAAGGTTCTCCCACACCGTATGGTTTACTTAGTAAGCCAGTAGTTTTTCTGGCTGGGGATGGTGATTTTCACACATGCCCTATCTCCTAAGGTAGCCTTCACCAGAAAAGAACCCAAATAACAAGATGCATTCTTTCTCCTATAACCCAGATCTATCGTTGGAATCCTTCACATTCCGGTCTCTTCTCTCATTTCCCCATCTTCTGCCAGAAAACCTCTTATTTGTATACTTCAACCCAGGCAGGAAGACATCTGGTATCCCCATCCATCACCTTGCCATGTCCTGCTTTGGAAGCACTAACGAGTGAGGTGACACCCAAACAGTCTCAGCTGCCTGGGCTGACAATGAGTGAACCCTCAACAAGTTATTTCCCACATGGCATAAGATTCCTTCCACTGGAACAGGAACCATTCCATACTCATAACCTGATACTGATTGAAACACATTCACCTCTCCTGTTTTATAGAGAGGTACACAGGGATGTGTGTGACCTATACAAAAGGCAACACTGTCTTTTTACTGAGAGCAGCTATGGTGGTCTCAGCAAAGCTGACTTTGCACCCAGAATTAGAAAATACAATCCCTCATCCCCTCCGGTGACCATGCAACTCCTGCATCTTGCTTTACTGAAATGTCTTGGTAAGCAGCACCACTGGGACGTTGTAAAGACCCACAGAACAAACTTGTCCCTTTTTTCATTTGTTAGCCTCTCTCTCCCTTCTGCCCTTCCATCCCTGTCAATCAGTAGCTGTATTATGTGCTGAAGCAAGAGGGTTTACATCTCTTACAAAGTCTCAGATAATCTACTGTAAATGAATGCTTTTATTCATCCAACTCTCTTCCTTTTCACAATACCCGCAAGGTTCTGGCCTTGATGAGAACTGGAAGCACCAGGTTTTACAAATGAATCTGCCTCCCCTGCTACAGCATGGATATTCTAAGACCCAGCTCTGGGAAAGAACTGCCTGTAGTAAAGCTGACCATAGTCCCCATCAGTACATGAAGAGGAAAGAAACTGAATGGATTTGGGAAAGATACGGAACTGACATAGTCTGAAAAGGAGAAATAATATGGCACTTAGAGAACATACACTAAAATCAGTATTCTAGTACCCCAGAAAATAGAAACAACATGACTGATAGAGTTACTAGTACTTCTGGACCTGAGTTGCGACATCTGATTTAAGTGCCAAAAATAGGACATTTTGTGTTTAATGTTATTTAAGTAGCTAGTGGTCCTAGGAGGAAAGAAGTTACCATGTCATGCCTAAATTATCGCTTTCCCTTGATTACCGAGAGCCCTTTTTCTCAGACTTGTTTCTCCTTTCTGCTCCAGGCCTAGGGTATAGCACGAAGTCAAAAGGTTTCACTTCAAACCAATGAAGTACCACATGAGGTCTAGGTTTAGTGTTTCCCACTCACACACTTTCCATCCTGCCCACTCCTTACAGACCAATGATAGCTATTGAGTCTAAGTACTAAACAGCTATTTGTTCACAGCTCACCCATTTCTCTACCAAGCCAGGATACATTTTCCGTGGAAAAAAAAAAAAAAAAACAAAATTGTATATACAATATTTTATATATAGCATGCTTCAGAATAAATGTTTTCATTTGCTTCCAAAAAGTAGTGTCACTTCCGTCAAGGAATTCTGAATCCACATTTTCTGGTAGGAGTATCCGAAGCAGAAGGCTGCTGACATCTATAAACTAGAGTCTGATGAGTTGCTGATACAGCTTGCAGTCAAATATAAGAACAGGACTGGGCACAATGACCCAAAAGGTCCCTTCCCAGGCTGTGTCCCCAACTACGTGATGCATTCTATCAACCTGGCCCTAACAATCCTTGTTTTGTTTCCTATTCAACGTGGTCCCACAGCAAGTCAATCTCTACCACTGTGAAAATAAGTCTATTTATTAATACCAGAGGTACAAGTTATCTTTCTGGAGCTATTATCCAATTATTTCTGTTTACTTGCGCTTGCTTCTCAGTCACTTATCTGAAGGATGCCAAGATCATGTGTGCCAAGAAGAGTTAACTGAAGACATTCTTAGCCCTTTCAGAAATCTGACTCCAAAAGGACAGTTCTGCATGTTCCCTTTAACACACAGTACAAAAATTAACATCTTTGAATCTCAAGAGTCTGATCCATAAATCAGCCAGCATATATAAACCACATGTATGCTGTGGAAGCGCACGTGGAAAGCAGACAGAAATATTGCTAAAAATGTTTCCATCACTTGACATTTCCCACAATTAACACGGGGAACAAACACTGTCCTCCATCCTTACAAGAGGGTTTGGGATGCTTATGCAAGCACTGCAGAAGTGAGATATTAACAGCTAAAGCTAAATCTGCTTTTGTCTTTTTCAATTCCTTTCTTTGATATCTTCCAAAATGACACTGCAATGAAAGGAACATGCTCCTTGATGTTCAGAGTGAAGTGACAGGTGGGAGGAATCACTCGCTTGCTTAGCACTTCCCCAGGTAACACAACCTTTGACGAAAGAATCTACTTCTAGAAAGGCCAAATTATCCACTCCTGAGTGGGATAATTTAGCAACAGCAGCAGCAATGTACACATGACATTGGCTTTGTCTCCCACAGTTGAAGGGACACAAAAGTCTACCTAGCGATCACGCTGTTGTAGAGTACTGTCATTCTTGTCCTTACTTCCTCAGATCAATCCGTAGCCAAAACACGGTGCTGTGAAAGAAAAGGTAGGAATGCAGATCTATCTGAAACCAAGGGAAACCTTGCTGACAAGCTCCTAAAGAAACCCAGATGCAAAACTCAGCTCCCTTCCCTTGAAGCAGCGAGAAGACTCTTGCCTGTTTGGCACACCACAACTCGACACCAGCACCCCATCAGCAAAAGGTCTGTCCTGTAGACAGTTTCTATGTACGTACTCCAAAGTCCATGAAGAAATCCTTAAGTCGCTTCTCCAGTCCAGAAGGGAATTCAAATTCATGGCTACCATCTACAAACTTAAAGCTGGAGTCAGATTTGCAGTGAACTGGGATTTAGTGAAGTCTGAAGAGGCTTTTTGCCATGTGCCACATGGTCTACCCATGTTCCACAATTCTGCCTCTAACAATATTTAGAAGCACAACATTAGCCTCTCTCTCTCCATAGACCACCAGGCACCTCATTTTTGCAATGCCGAGCAGCCCATCTCAAACACAAAGGCACAGTAGACCTACTTCACATGAACAACATGACTAGTTTAGGAGGCTCATCTACCAGAGCCTCCACCAGAGGGTGGATCTGCTTTCACAGAAGGACATATATTCAGCTATTGCACACAGACTCTGCTCTCTTGAGAATCTTGTTCCCTACCTGACATAGGAAGAAACAATCACTAATTATGTATAAAGAGACAGCTACTTTCTAGAGATTTGTGTAGTGTTTCCCTGCAATAAAGAGGGTTTCTAGCCATAGAAGAAAGGAGCAAAGGTCAGACAACTTTCTTTGGTCCTGAGCCCAGCGTTAAGAGATGGATTAGAGCTTGTGAAGAAATTCTGAATTTATAAAATTGCTTGATGGAAGCAGAGTGTAGCTTTTTTCACACAGAACAGTCGCAAGAAATTGGCTTGCTGCTTCTGCCAGCTCAAAGCTTTGAATCGATGTCTGTGGAAACCATTTCAGGTTTTTCCCATTGACTCCACTGGGCATGGAATCACACTTCAAACAGTCTGTACAGCTAAAGCTCTCATTATCTTGCTGTACCTGAAGATTATGCCTTGGGCTTTTCTCTGTGATTATTTCCTCCAGATGCTTTTATGCTATCCTAGCAATCATTTAACAAAATAATGTAAATTCTCCACAACACGATAGAAAAGACAATTGGCTTTCTCAGACAGTAAAAAGTCAATGGCAAATGATTCTCTCTCTTTTTTACATAATTTACTTGGCATATACTATATTTTGATGTCAGTGTACTCGTTCTTCAAGGGATTACAGCCATATCCTTCTCAACAACCTTTTTCACTGCTATCTTGTCAACACAAGTTTGAAGAAAGATCTCACAGAAAGAGAAAAAAAAACCACAGAGAAAGAACATTTCTCAGCTGATTAACAACTTTCTAGCAACAATAACAATCTGTCCCTTTACTTCTCCAACTACCTTAACGTTATCCCAGACATACTGAAAAGTGGTGACTCATTTCAGGTTCGTTTGCAAAGGGAAACAGACTTTTCAACAACTTATGACTTTGCACAAAAATGGCAAGTGTGCATAGAAAAACATTTGAAAGCTAATAAAATACCACTTTGTTGGCAGAAAACAACAAAAAAAAAAAGATAGAGGAAAAATCTTACTCTTAGAAAAGGGGCTGACAAAGAACCACACAATGTTTATAAATCCGGTGTACAAAAATGCTGACTTCAGTCCATTGCTTTCGTATTTCAAATAACTGATTCCAGACACTCCTTCATGAAACATTGCCTTATATTAACACGCAACTTATGGGGGGAGGTTAGTTATTTGCTGAGAAGTATATTTTTCTTCATGTATCTTTAAAAAAGCAAACACTTAAGTGTGTCTTTAAAAAAAAAAATCCGAACATCCAGGGGAATCTTTCCTGCAGCTTATTTTAACCTGTGTCATTTCCACAAGCTGATTTATATCCAATAAACAGTTTTAATGGCCCGTGTGTGGGGAAGCAGGAACAAGCAGTAATGGTCAGACCAGCTTCATAAGCCAGATTTCTCCTGAAGCCAAGATATGATACAATCACACCTCAAAATAAAGTCTGAGAGGACCCAACAGGGAAGATTTCCCTGACTTGCAGACTCTTTAAAAAGAGACCATGGATTCAAAAGCGCAACTGAAGAATTCTTCTCAGTCTGGAAAGGAAACTGATCTGTTTTTTGACTTGAATCTGCATTTGAGTAACCTAAGATTTGGTCTATAAGCCAGTAATTTCAAGGAAATCCAAGTGGTGATGGAAAGGCGTACTGGTCTGTTACTCTTGTTACTAATATTTGTATTTCCAGGATGGGAAAATCCTGATGGAGAGAGCATTGTGCAGAGCCATGCTATGTTGAAGTGCTGTCCAAAAGAGCCAGAGATTCCTCAGGCAGGTGTTAGTTGAGAAGGTGACCCTGATCTGTTGTATCATGCACCAACAAGAACATCACTACTCACAGATCTCTAACAGTATGACACATCAATTAGAAGATTATCTTTTTATGAACTGCACATGGCACTTTAATATAATTTACAGTTTACTTGTAATGTATGCAACGACACACAAACCAAGAGTCAGCTAACTATATGAGAGGAAAGGAACACTTAGAACTGAAAATCTAAGACTGAAAACCCGTATCAAAAATTCAATCAAACACAGGTGAAAGTAAACCCTGTCTGGAGCACCTTCCATAAACTGAAATGTTCTACACTTTCTTTCCTAAAGACTAATGAAGAAAATTTCAAAAAATGGTTTCTTCTGCAATCAGAAATACCACAAAAAAGCTATTTGAAAATCCGTTGTAAATACTGGCCATATTTATACAACGAAAACTTACTATAGCCAATTGCGAACAATTACTTATCACCTATGTTTTTTCCATTCTTATGAATTACAAAACTCAGCACAGTCAAAGCCAAAAAAGGTATGCATACTCATTTGTTCAAAAATGAAATCTCTTGCAAGTAAATAAATGCGTTGCATCTATTTCAACTTCTTCTTCATTTATATTTTATTACATGAATTCTATTTTTTTCTTCTGTAAGCACACTGATATTGACATCTGTTAGCTACCAAAAATTCTGTACATTTAATACCACTGCAGACAGAAATCACCTGTTGGCATCCCCCAGCTACGTATTTAAAAGTTCAGGGCAATGAAGTACTTAAAGATGTTAGATTTGAGTCAGTAAAAATAATCATGTACTTAAATTCAGTCAAACACATGACTTGTTGAAATAGCTCCTGAATTGAAATCTCCATTGGCAAATTATTCATTTGAATGTATATGGGCTGCACAACTCTTTCTCTTCTATTATGTTCTTACTGACAAAAGTAGCTATTTTTTATGTCCATTGAGGGTATGCCAGTTAACAGGCCTAAAAAAAACCACTGGATACATTTTAAAACTGTCTTTCTTCCGAAACTGTCTACTGCTATTTGGAAAACAAAAGTTAATAGTATTATTTTTAACCATAAAATACAAGAATATTTTTCCAATTGTTATTCAGCAAGAATGCTTTTAACATATTTAGATATCACTCTACACTCTAATGTTACCCATTCCAGAAAATCACTTTAGCAACACTGTTAATCTTTTTATAAATCAAATTTTCAAGCTTTAAAAACCTGTAAAACCTACAACCTCATAGTCATCATACTTCATTATGTCAAATATTTCTGGTCACAAAGACATTCTTCCAATCTTACCCATCACCATATGAAAAAAAAAAAATATATATATGGGATGTAATTTATTCTGACATTTTTAGTACAACATAAGTTGTACAAAAGTTTCATTTCATAATCTGCACTATATATATTCAATAGACAATATACAGAATAAATTCTGTGCATCCAACAATACAATTTCATTGAAGAAGAAACAGGAGTACAAATTATATTCTATGTGAAGTATACAATTTAGGCTGGGTTACAGTGAGTGATGACAGATTTTGTAGCACTTCAATGCTGACTTAATCACTTCACTTATTATTTGGAAGCTATTTTGGACTAGCGGGGTTTTAGATGTTGAAGATTAATTTATATACCAATACAATTTACACTATGCTGGAATTTCACCAAATGTAAGCATCCATACTTATATCTCCCAAAATGTACAACTATTTTAAGACATGACGTAGTGAAGGATTTCTTTGTTTTGTATTTCATCCTATTGCAAAAGAAGAATTGAGCTGGTTGGAAGCAAAACATCACCAACTGAATTAAAAGACCGGTTTACTAACAGGACAGCCTCCATGCAAATTCTGATCATGGCTAGCCATGTTTGATTTATGATAGCTGGTGGGATTACGGCCTAGTTGAGGCAACCCACAATACACAAATGTGCTATTAGTAGCCATGGTACATTAATCAATGGTGATGAGTGCAAAAAAAATCTAAAATACACTGATCTCAATATGTTACAGTTTTGCTCAGTTTTAGTGCCCAGTAATGGGAAATTTAAGCACAAACTCATGTGCACTGATCATACACTATACCTTAATTGTACATTCAGCAATGCAGTTGTTCAGAACTCTATTTTAAAAAGCTCTATGTCTACTTAAATACAGAATATAAATGCTCTCCAATCTCATTGTCTAAAATTGTACATCATTTTCACTTTGGAAGTGAATAAAACAGTATACTAAGAAATTAACTTTTGTTAATTACATCAAGATTTAAAGGAAACATGAAGTGAATCAAGTCTGATCCAATTGAATAAAATCACTTAACTGAAAACATTCTAAATCAGATTTATGATAATTTCAAGGCTTAAATGGGACATAATCTTTTTAAGATAAAGCTGACAGAACATTATCTTCCTGTCAGAAATCATTTTTTTAAAGGGTATGTTTTGGTGCAATCCCATTTAATACATAAATCAAGTATGCATACTGAGGACCAAGGACAACCAGCTGGTAGTCCACAAGTAAAGTCAGGCAGTTTGTATTGATTCTCAAATCTGCAACTCATCCTAGCTCCTGGCAGCTCTCCAACCACGTGCTGAATTTCTAGTCTAACAGCACCTGGGATTCCCAATCTCACTGCTCATCACAATGCATAAAAACACCAAGGGAAGATGTCAAGCAAAGATTGCTGTAAGAGAAAAGAGCTGCACAATCAGGTTTAAAGATGGAGAGCTGGATTCAATGTTAGAACAGCTCCAGTGGACATAAAAATAACATTGAGAGCAGAGAAGGTAAACAAAAGGTTATTTATATGCTGTTGAGTTCTCAACTATACTGCCTTCACAATTGTGTTGGCAGGGATGCAGAACTTCACACAGTAACAGAGAAGCTAGTATTATCCACAGAGCCAACTGTTCAGTCTACCTGGCAAACCAAACACTCAAGATAAGATCCAAGTAAGTCCATAATCCCAAATATCATAAGGTGGGACTTCAGGTGAGATAAACAAAGGGGAAAAAAAAAAATCCTTTTCCCCCTCTATTTTAACTGCTAAAGAAAAACTCTTTTTCAAGAATACAAACCTTAGTATGCTGCTAAAACCCATCGAAACTTTATTACGTTTTCAGTACGTATAAATTTTAACATTCAAGTAAATCTCAGGTACAGGATTCAGCTTCCTGTTAACCAAGTCTGAAAAACGTAGTACACCATAGAAAAGTATCACATACAAATGAGAAAACAGCTTGACTCAGAGCTGGTTACCATCCTGAAATGGTACACCCAGAAAGACCAGAAAAGGATGAGAGAGGCATTTAGCACTATAATTATGACACTCGGCAATCAATCCGTATGGTCAATCCTCCACAGGAAAGCAGAGAGGAGAAAATATAAAGATTAGACTTTGAAGTAAAACTCAGCAATCAGCATAAAGAAAAATGTAAGCTGAGGTTCTAATATTTCTTTATTATAAAAGCCAATGTATGCATCTGCCATTTGATTTTCACTATCTCTGCAAAGGAAAGAACAAAGAACCTTTACAGCTGCAACTCTGTAATACAGATGATACCAAAAATACAACTAATTCATGCTGAAAGAAACGCAGCATACTCTATTCATTTGAGAATGTATCCCCTGTAGCAGATTTGTAAGAGGATGAAGAAGATGCCCTTCCCTTACTGGGGTACTCCACGCACACCTCTAGAGAAGTGTCAGTCACAAGACAAGAAGGAAATGCATCCCAAGGAATGCACAATGCAATGTCTCCACCAGTGCAGGAGATACAGAGCTACTGACAAAACAATCAGAAACTTGCGTACGGAGGGAACACCACCAACAAATAAAAACTCAATACCTTTCTATGGCACATACATTTCACTAGTATGCTCAGTTTAATGAAGAACGCAGAGCTAGAGTATCAGAATGGAGATGAGACGCCTTACTGAAGCGACCCACCCACACATAGATGTTTATCTAAATCCAGTTTTATATAGGCCTACTTCAGAGATGAGGTTTAGCAACCCGAAGACAAGAAAAGCATTATCCCGTATAAGCGATGACAGATGGATAAAGACATCCAAAAAAGCTTTTAAATATACCTACAGGAGTAGTTCTGTATTTTAATACCATGAACCAATACTGACATTATCAGGAATTTTCCATCTTCACACAAAGGAAGAGCAACACTGCGCCATCTGGACTTGTTCATAATCCTCAGGTCAAAATGCCTTGAGCCTGGATGTGCAGTGAAGCCAAATTCCTAGCTAGGAGTGTTAAAATGAGCTCCAGTGAAGCTCACCAGTCTTACAGATCAAAGAATATGCTGTCACAAGACTGGTTCTGCATGGAATTACCTTCCAAAATATAAAATAGCTTGCTTGTCAAGTCAAAAGTTTTGATATGGAGAGAGACATTTATATTATCTCTAGTCCTATTATGTCTCTGTAGGAGCCCTCTTCCTAAATGTGATTATTGAAGTGAAACAATTTCACAGCTTCTGTGTCTGTCAACTTTTACTTACAGGCTACCTGAACAATGGCAACAAGCCGCGGGTGCTAGAGTATGAGACAGTTCTTTCTCTCCCAGTGAGTTAACTCGGCCACCTTTATTTTGCTAACAGACAGCAAGAAGGGGTTTTCTGATGCTGACTACACAGATATAACACACATTAGAATCTTTGCTCATGAATCTTAAGAGTTAACTTTACCTTGCTTTTTAACTTTAAAGACTTAACTTTACCTTGCTTTACCATCTGTGACTATAATCTTCCTGAGGTTATACTATTGCTGAATACTTGCTTTACCATCTGTGACTATAATCTTCCTGAGGTTATACTGGCAGCACAGCTGTCTTCAGAAGCTCTGCATTTCACCTATAGTCCAGCTACCAGTCCCCATCTCCTCATCACAGTTCACTGCTGCTCAGCAGTGCAGCTAAACTGTGGGACCAGCCTGAAAAACAGATCTCTAGAAAGAGGTGGTTAAAAATAACCTCCCAAAAATAAAAGGGAAGAAGATGACTTTACACCACTGAAGTTAATGTCTCATGAAACTGCATGTAGGACACAGCCTGCTTGCCTTGTTTTTCTTGGGTCTGATGAGAGAGTACTGCAATGAGGATCTGTAAGTGGAGAGGGCAAGTAGAAAAAGGTCAAGAGACTTGTAAAACAAGGGAAATCTAGCCCACAACGAGTAAACAGGACCCATCTTCCCCATGGGACCCTCACATAAAGGCCTGAAAGCAAGTGCACTGCCCCAGATCTCTAATTATCCACAGACTCAAACTTGCCTCACACTTGGAAGTGACACTCCCTGGTCCCAGACTCTCTGTCCCGTGGTGCAAACACTCCTTGGTTCCATGGTCAGACTTAGCCTCATTACATGTGACAGCTGAAAGGTGGGAACTATGACCCACCTTTTATGGAGTGCCTCCATAAAAGTCTGTGGCACCTGCTGACTGGAATTTTATCTATAGATAACTATTCGGATAACCTTAATTAATAGCACTACAGTCATATGCACATAAAATACAGCCAGGATAATACATATATATATTTGCATGTGCCTATGCGTGCATACATATGGTTGGAAAGATAGATCAATGCTCAAGGAGCATTCACAGACAAACATATGTAAAGTTTTGCGAGGCTAGAACTACTTGTAGTAAGGTTTGCTTTTATTGTTTAAAATTGCATTACATTCACTTGTACTGTTTCATTTCTCCACTTCAGTATTGCAACATTAAATTATCCTGCAGCTGAGTATTTGGATTTGACTGTTTTATACTCCATATCCACAAATATCAGAGTTGCCACACAACACAGCACGGGTATTTTGATTGCAGAGCTTTTTATTTTTCTTTAAATTTATTTTTTGAAGAAATAGACTAGCAAAGATAAAACACAGTGAATTCTTCTGGGGCTGGACTTTCATGCAGCTGTCCCCAAATGCAATATGAGCATTAGAGAAAGCTGTCTGTTCATTGTTACTCTGAATGACTTACAGCAATTCCTGAATATCCTTCGGTGTCATCTGACAACATCCTTATCTTTGCCAGGTTTTATTAAGAGCTACATTATATCATTCTGTTATCAATCATAGCTTGTACAATTCAGATCCTTTTAATCACTTGGATACTGTTCTACGGTTTCTACAGAAATATCTGGAGAGATGGCATGCAGCATAAAACTGCATTTCTAAGGTATCTGTTTGTTACTGAGTAACAACCGTGCTTCTTCATAAAATTCAATTGTCTGTGATTACCTTAAGACAGAATCAAAACTTAAAACATTTCAAGAATAGGGAGAGAAGATGCCTAGGAAATCATTTCACATGAGCGGTGAAAAGACATATAATGTTTCTTTCTATGTATCTAAGTTACAGCTGACAGTCTTGTGAAGCTTTATATATTTCCACACCTGAGCATTAGCACCCTAGGAAGAAAAACTCTCAGACCAATTTTAAAGTAGGAAATATTGGAGCCACTTGTATGTCTCTCACATGAAAATGAATCATCAATACTTAATTATGAAAGGATGCAAGTTCTAACTGCCTTCTGTTTCAATGCATACTCAAATTTTACACGACAAGTGAACATTTTATGCAGGTCTGATGAGCAAAACATCTGCCTGCCTTCACCTCTCAGCACCCTTTGGCTTTCAGCTGTGCCTCTAAATAGGACAACAGAACCGTGGTGCTTCTCCATTTGCAAAACGCATTATGTGTAGACAGCCAGGATTATAAAATACCCAGGTAGTATAACAACTATGGAAATATCTCACATAATTTCATATGACAAATTCACCCACTGACTTTTGTTACTGTTTTAGGAGTTGCACCATAAACATAGCCAAGTGTAATTAAAGGTCTGTCAAAATACCTGTGCTTTTACATCATGACTGTCAAAGGAAATCTATCTGTAGCTAATGTCATGGTGTTGGCGATAGACCAAACCCTCTGATGAATAAAATACATATAGGAGCTCCCTTGCCGTGATCAGCTCCACCGACAACTGCCCCGTCATTGCAAAGCTGCAGGAACAGTTACAAAGCCACAGGCTTGAGGGCTATTCTGAAACAGTCTCTCCAAGTTCATTTAAGCCACCCAGAGAGACAGCAATAGCTGCAGAAACTTATGACAAGGGTTTCCAAAATACATTTATAAGTTCTTTCACGCATCTTGGTGTGTCTTTCCCCTTGCCTCCCTCTCCCACCCACTCTGGGATTCAACTGCCCAGTAACATACACAGCAGAACTGTGCTCAGCCATGCCGAAGCTGAACATGTCAGGAGAAAAAGGGACTTGATTTCTCTAGACTAAAACATTGCTGGAGTTTAATTTCAGTAAGGAGTAGCATATGACAAGGAACATATTTTTGAGTGGAACAGTGGGAGTTGGTTTAGCTTAATACACTTTCTGAAGTGTGCTATCGCTATGACAAATATATAACTTCATGAGGACAGCTTTGTTAGAAGTGTTACTGATAAGAATCAGGGAGAGCGAAGGAAAACGCAGTCTTCGCAGAACCGATCCTGAATCTGGAAATGTTACATTTTAACACACAAGCAGATGGCATTTAAATAAATTAGAAGCAAAGAAAAGGAGAATTTATACACGGCAAAGGAGAACAGGGAAAGCAAGTTTAGCAGTAGCTGCCAGAGATCTCCACAGCATTTTTATTAAGTGATTCTTTTAATGCCCATATACCATTTTAAGAAGCTTGCCATCATGCAGCGGGGGAGGGAGGAGGAAATCTACAGTGACAATTCACTTGTTTTAATGAAAGTTGTTCAGCCATCTTAATATTTTCATCTTTACACTGAAAATCATTGGTTTCCTTAATGCAAAACTGAAGTTGCTTCAGGCATGGTGCTGCAAACGTAGCATAATTCATTGTGTTAGGATATCTTTTCAGTTACAATATCCTTAGCAAAAGCAATAAAAGGTGAGCGCATACATCCCTTTGAATTTCAGTAGCTTACAGAAACTAGCTAGTACAGGTGGAAGGTTTATATCTAAGCCAGCAGAATCTAGGCAGCAGCAATAAGTTCATTCAGGTCTCTAGTTATACACTTCTTCACATCTTTTGTATGAACAGAAATCTCTGGCCTATTTAAGTCCCACTTTAATGTGCTATAATCTTTTTCAAGACACTGTCATAATCTCTTGAAAGAAACTCCTCATACTCTTTGATGATATATGAAAATGTATCTTCTTTACGTCTGTATCTGGTGGGGGTTTTTTACAGTACAGAAGAAAGATGAGAAAGCTCATTTTATACATCCACATACAGACTTTTAACTATTTCTAATATTCAGGACATTATCAGTAAGCAGTTATTTTTTTGAAACTCTCACTGTACCAGTAGTGCATAACTCTTAAGTTTTAGATTTATTAGGAGATAAGAATATTAATTGTATATATTTTTGTGTGTGTGTACTTCTCTCATCTGTTTTCCTTTTTGGCACAAAAGATCCATAGTGAAGAAGAATGTTCTTGGGAGGGACAATTAAGGACTCATCCTGATCTTGGTGTTGCAGTAAGAGTGAATAAGGTCAAAATTTTTAAGTGTATATGTGTATTTCAAGAGAAACATAAGAAAAGAAACAAAAGCAAATGCAAGTCACTTTGAGTCAGTGGACAGAGTGCTTTCTCATCAGTTTTGCATAGTGAAACTTCTGTTTCTCAAAGTAATATATTTAGTGCCCTCAAATCAGCATCCAATGGAAAACAAAGTTTGTCACAATACCATATGGAAAGCATAACAAACTACCCCAAAGAAGCACAAACCTTCCAAAACTGAAAACATGCAGAGTTAACAGGAACACTTCTCCAGTGCTGCAGAAAAACAAACAAACAAACAAATTTGCTTTCCATTCTCATTTAAGTTTAGCAATGATACTGATATAAAAATAATTTTAAATCACTCATTCTTAAAAGTCCTAATCAGCATGAAAATGATGGCAGTGTTTTCAAAATTGCTGTGAAAACAATTGCTGTCTGAAAAAGGAAGAATACAATGCAAGTATTGTTGAAATCTCCTCTTGGTCTTATCTTTTAGTCTTTCTGCATGAAAGTTGTCATTCCAGCAGTTCAGAGACTCTGAATAAGTGGCAGAAGTTACAGATTAGCTCTGAAACTATAGCCAAACACCCTGAAACATTTAGCTAACAACTCTTCAAACATCAGGGCTATCCTACAAGAAGGAAGGCAGGGAGCTAGGCAAACCATAACAGTTCTAAAGTGCCTGGAGTGAGGGGAAGAGGTGAGAGAAAAGTCTTTTAAGCCTTTCTAGCCTGCCTCAACCAAGGAAATAAGCTATACTGGTGTTGCTCTGTGAGTTTCAAGCTAAATAAAATTGTGCTTCTGAAATAACAGCCTGAACAGGCTTTGTCATGACATTAGCTCTTCCAGGGTTGGAGACCCAATGCAGCAACTACAGGGTTCAGCAAGCGTAACACCAGGCAGAGCAAAAACCAGTACAGAACACATGTTTGGAGACGGGACTGGACAAAAGAGTCCATTGTAACCATTTATAGCTCCTGTTAGAGCCATTTGAACTTGTGTTTGTGTCTGGCCTGAAGCTGAGCCTTCTTCACTTTTCAAATTAAATGCAGAGGCCAAAAACCTTTACCACAGTGCTGAATGAAAAGAAACTACTACTGAAACATATTGCTGCTGCTCCAGTATGTAAAGCTACCTGTTCCAATCAATTCACAAATCAACTTCAATCAAATCAATTCACAACAGAACAACATTGTCCTGTACTCAAACTCTCAAACTGCATGTATAAAAAGAAGCCTAAGTGAACTATGTTAGTGTTTGATGTGGACAAAACTCTAATATGCCGCTTTTTTTTTTTTTTCCTCATCAGCACAATACCTTGATATTACTGAGATTCATTCTTCAGGCAGGAAAGCATCTACTTCACATATGAGATATTAAAACCAGAAGTCACCATAGCATCCTTATTTATCCCCCACACTTGAAACTGCAGAGTTAAATGAAAACTGGAACTTTCATGAATTGAATCTGAAATTATTTTTATTTAAAATGTGTCATATGACTCTGAATATGAACCAAATACATCCAATATTACAGAAAGTCAAGTAAATCTTCAGTAAACTTTCATATTTACTCAAATGGTGCCATCCAGAGGCACCTGGACAAGCTCAAGAAGTAGGCCCGTGGGAATCTCATGAGGTTCAACAAGGGCAAGTGCAGGGTCCTGCACATGGGTCAGGGCAACCCTTGATAATCAGTACAGGCTGGGGGATGAAGGGATTGAGAGCAACCCTGTTGAGAAGGACTTGGGGGTACTGGGGGGTGAAAAGCTCAACATGAGCCTACAAAGTGCACTCAGCCCAGAAGGCCAACCGTATCCTGGGCTGCATCCAAAGAAGCACGGCCAGCAGGTCCAGAGAGGTGATTCTGCCCCCCTACTCTGCTCTGGTGAGACCCCACATGCAGTACTGCATCCAGCTCTGGAGCCCTCAGCACGGGGAAGACAGGGATCCGTTGCAACAGGTCCAGAGGAGGGACACAAAGATGATCAGAGGACTGGAGCACCTCTCCTATGAGGAAAGGCTGAGAGAGTTGGCGTTGTTCAGCCTGGGAGACTGAAGGGAGACTTTATTGCAGCTTTTCAGTACTTAAAGTGGCTCTTACAAGAAAGACGGGAACAAACTTTTTAGCAGGGCCTGTTGCGACAGGACAAGGGGTAATGGCTTTAAACTAAAAGAGGGTAGACTTAGACTAGACATAAGGAAGAAATTTTTTACAATGAGGGTGGTGAAACACTGGAACAGGTTGTCCAGAGAGGTGGTAGATACCCCACCCCTGGAAACATTCAAGATGAGGCTGGACGGGGCTCTGAGCAACCTGATCTAGTTGAAGATGTCCCTGCTTATCGCAGGGGGGTTGGACTAAATGACCTTTAAAGGTCCCCTCCAACCCAAACTATTTTATGATTCTATGATTATGAACATGTTGCTGTTATTCTGTTAGTGCTGTCTGTGGATATGTGGCTACCTTGAATATGTTTGAACATCACTTGCTATAGAAGACTGCATAGGTGGACCATATGCTTCATGACATCAACATTAGTTTTTTCCCTTTTCAATCAAAAGACAATACTTGAGCAGACTGTATAACACTTCTGCACTGTTTCAAATGTAGAGAGTATCAGGCTTCTGTCTCAATTCTCAGAGGAAAGGCCATTACTTTCTCCTTGGTACTCTAGTTAATTGATACAGACCAACCGCGCTACCTACTTTCATTTAAACTAAACATTATAGGTACAATTCCTTCTAAGGAAAAATTTCCCAGTTTAGCACATCCTACCGCAATCCAGTCTTCCTACACCACGGGCCAAGGATTCACACACACCCCTCCTCATGAACCCAATCTAAATCTATTGCAGTATCCTCAGTGAAATAATTTCTCTTTCTTCCAAACTCTTCTATATTTGTTTTTCCTCCACACAGCTCTGATCTCCACATTCTAACTGTCATAGTGCCATACCATGTACAGAAAGTATGTCTCCCAATATGCTAATGACATATAGCCCCTATCCCTTAATAAAAACCACAGTTCCTAATGCCAATACAAATATGAATTTCACTGTGGGGCCAAGGCACAAGCTTTTTTTTCTACTTATACTTTTTTAAGACAAAGTTACAGTTGCTGGTGTAAAAGGTTTCAGCTGCTGGTCAAAGTCTCTGATGAACCCTCTCAACTTTCAGATCTAACAGGTTATTAACAATCTTCAGTAGGCTCTCTAAAAAAAAATGTTCAAAAACTGGCCATGGTCAAGAGGACTCTGGTTCCAACAATAGTGTTTTGCAGCAGAAATCAGTACTACCCTTCAAAAATCTGATATTCATAAGTGAACATTTCTGGTCAAGAACAGTATGATTAAGCTAACAAAAAGGCAATCACTAGCAGCCCTGGAGAAGACAATCAGGGATGACAGCTCTGCTCAAGCATAGTGAAAGAAGTTATAATGAAAACTACTTCAGCTACGGCTATCTAAAAAGGACATTTGTCCATGCACTTTTAGGCGTTTAACCATCACGCACCAGGTAAAAGTTCACACAGCTTCCTGGTGGTTCCCCTAATTGTGGCGTTTCTGTGTCTGTCAAAGATCTTACCCCATTTTATAAATCCTACAGAAGGTTTCACCTCATCTTTTAGCCATCTAAAAATCAGAGATCAAATTCAAACTAGCCAGATTAGCTTCCTCCCTCTGTAGTCAGCAGAGACATCTCAACTGCTATCTCTGCAGGGAAGATTTATTTCTCCTAACTTATGATAAAATGCACCATTTTCTGAATGTATCTATGTTTCTCAAAATGTAATGAACTTAGAGTAGACACTGCTTTTAGTTGGCTAAAATTCAGTGCACCCACTTTGACATTGGTGCTAACTGCTAAAATGACTTACTGAAGAGCAGCTTAGAAAAACATCTGTTTACATTCAGATGAAGGATTCTCATGGCTCAAAAAAGCACTGACATTTCCACTGAGTCTCCTACAATCCCACGTCCTGGTACACTGTCATAACAACAGCATCACCCTCCTTTTTTTCTCTCTTTTTTTTTTTTAATTAATAATTTAAAAGTCAAGATGATTTAGCTGAGTAGGTAGTAGGGACACTGTCACATTTGATCACCCTTTTATTAAGGGCTGGCTGAACTACTGGCAACAGTGCTACTATCTGAATATTTTCCTTGTTTAAGAGGTTTGGATTCTATTCGCATCACAATTAAGAAGGGAGGGAAACCACTACATAATGAAAAGAAAACATATTACTCAGAAGATTATTATTTCCACCAGGGCCCATTCATCTTTATGCTATATAAAGCTGCTGTATTCCTGTATGCAACTTTTCCTGTCTCCTGCAAACATTATCAGACTTGTTGCACCAAGTTACCAGAGGGAGATCAGGTTCCCCCTAACAAACTTCCAAAACCAGTTACAGTGCCCATTATGAGCTGTATTATACTAATTCTTGGAAAGAATGGGCTTACCATTTAACATAGTTTAGAGCAATACAGTAAGAAAAACTCCGAACTGAAGATTGTTTTTCTTTCCCCCTGATTTCTTAATGTCATACTGTGGACTGATTTCCTACTTAGTTTGTTTCAGTTTAGTATCTCCCATTTTCTTTTCATATTTCAAAGCATTGCTCTGGGGAGAAAAAAAAAAAAGAAAATCTTTTTCTTATGGCTGGAGCTGGAATTTTTCCCCCTGGAGCCCTGACCAGTTGCTGTTTTGAAGTGCTCACAGCTTAGAAATTTAAAAAGAAAAAAAACCACAACCTCAAAACAGAGGCTTCAAAGGTCAGGGTAAAAGTGACAGTTCCTTCTGTGTACGAACGCTCCGTATCAACAAATAGTCTTCTGTGTGCAGACGCATTAGCCTTGTTTCAAGTATCTGATCAAAGAAAATTGTAGGCTTCAATTCTGGTTCCTGAATAAGGGTGATAGTCCAAATTGAGATGCTCAAAGTTATCAAAAACATCCATGTGGAGCTGTTAGGTACAGACCAGCCATGGACCAACAGGATCTCATTTGGAGGCCAGCAGGAGCATCAGCTAGGGGTCTTCAGGATACCCCAAGGCATTTTAAACAGTACCAGATAATTATGTTTAGGCACACGAATCAAGTCCTTAGTGCCTCGTCTCCCACCCTTCCTCATTCCAGAAGTCGTATGTCCCACTCCCAGGGCATCTCCCTTCCTACGCTTCTTTCTTCTCTATTCAGAACACCATACAACAACTCATTCAGACTTAACAGAGTCTCATGTTCCTTTACCCCTCTCGTACAGGGTTGTGATGGATTCTCTCTCAGTGGAAGAGACTGGAATGCTTTCAGAAAGACTGTGTACAGTATAACTGTAGTGTCTGTCTAAAATGTCATAAGAACGCTATGAAACTCTACAAGCCTTGCTGTACTGGAGGTCAGGTCAGATCAGCATTTCTTAAATTTTCAGGTTGGCAACGTCTTAAACAAGAGACAACCAAACTGATGATCATTTTCAACTACCGTAAAAACAAAACAGTACTAATTATTGTTTTCATTTTACTGAGGGAGGAGAAATTATCTTCCTTGGTGTAACACAGCAATTCCAGGTCACAGTTGGACAAGTCACAGGAAGAGGTCACCTTGCTAGGGAGAAAGACAAAGTACGAGGGCAGAAATTGTGAAACTTTGAGGAGAACTGAAGCAGAGAATGCAGGCAACAACATGGAGGCTCATCATAAAAGAAGCAACAGAGACAGGAGGAAGGACAAACAAAGGGGAAGTCAGAAAGCAAAAGCAGCAGTAAGAGCGCTGATGAAGATGATGGAAGCTCAAACAGGGCAGAAGGCAATATTGCAATGAACAGGTTACGAACATGTCAACGAGTCAAACTAATAGTAAAGCAATTGAATCAAAATGAACACTTAATCACTAGGGCTCACAGCAAGTCACTTGGCCATCCTACAACAGCATCTCATGCTTTTACTCTGGGCCTGCAATGCCTCACACAGCAACAGGCAGCAGCATTCCACCTCACCAAAATATTCACGGTTAACAACCAGGGAATGGAGCAGAGGTACATGACTTTTCTTTAAAAATCAGAACTATTGAACTTTTTCTTTACGTGGATGAGCTACTTTTTACATCATAAGAAAGAGTTTAAGTTCTTCTTTAAGGTCCTTCCAACTCTAAGCATTCTGTGATTCCATGATTCTATGATTCCCATGCATCCTATCACTGGATCCCACGGAGAAGAGATCAGCACCTCCCTCTCCACTTCCCCTCCTCAAGAAGCTGTAGAGAGCAATGAGGTCACCCCTCAGCCTCCTTTTCTCCAAATCAGACAAACCCAAAACCCTTAGCTGCTCCTCATAGGACATTGCTTCCAGCCCTTTCACCAGCTTTGTTGCCTTCCTCTTGACACACTCAAGGACCTTCACATCCTTCTTAAATTGTGGGGCCCAGAACTGCAGACAGTACTCAAGGTAAGGCCACACCAACCCTAAACACAGAAGGATAACCACCTCTTTTGACTGGCTGGTTATATTGTGTTTGATGCACCCCAGGATGCAGTTTGCCCTCTTGGCTGCCAGGGCACACTGCTGACTCATAGTGAGCCTGCTGTCAACCAACACCCCCAGATCCCTTCCCCGAGAGCTGCTCTCCAGCCACTACCCTCCCAATTTATACTTGTGCCCAGCATTACTCCATCCTATATGCATGATCCGGCATTTAGACTTGTCAAATTTCATCCCATTAATCATTGCCCAATGCTCCTATCTATCTAAATCCCCCTGCAAGGCCTCTTGTCCCTCAAGTGAGTCAACACCACCTCCCAGTTTGGTACTGTCAGCAAACTTGCTAATCGTTAATAAAACAATTTTTCTCTTATGTAGGCAGTTCCAGCAGGAGACTCTGCCCATATAAGATTTGAACCAACCCCAAGAAGATGTCCTCTCCACTAAAGAAATAAGGAACCTAGGACAATCAGCTTTCTAATTCAGACACGCCAGTTGAGTGCCTAAAGTTGAATCAATCCAAGCAAAGGGCCTTTGAGTTAGGCACTGTGTGTCTGACCCTTGAAACACCCAAGTTCCTTTAGTGTAACCCATAGTGGTTACACTAATTACATGGGCGTCTAAGTACACTACTCAGAATAAAACAAATTGAGTTGTAAAATGAGTTTTCAGAAAAGCAGTAAATGCATCCCGCTAACACTGTAATACTGCGATGTTGTTAAGGGGAGGAAAACCAAGGCCCAGGAACCCAAAAATCTTCACACAAGCGGCTCATTTATGCACCACAAATGAAGTTTTGTCAGTCTTTCATAAATGAAGCCTTATAGTTTCCCAGTTTCAGTACCTTAAGCATTCCAGAAAAGGGATTCTGTGGCCCTTTAGTAGAAACACTTGGGAAACTGGAAGACTATGAACATATGGATAATCTTGCCAGCTCAGACAAAAAAGACTGCCTAGCTCAGTATTCTCTCCAACAGCAATCACAAGCCGATGTTCAGGAAAGCGTAAGACCAGGGATGTATAAATAGCACTCTTGAGTATTTCCCAGCTTCTGTTTTCAAACCATGGGATCTCCTCTCATGGAGCACCTCTCCAAGTACTTGTCCATGTCTCTCTTTGGACCTGTATAATCTTTTTGCATCTACAATCTCTTTTGACAAGTAGTTTCACAAATCTGCCACCTGCTGCAGTAACAGTGATCTTTTCACGTTCTCTGCACCTGTCTCCTGCTAACCTCACTGGTTGGCCCTTGAGTCTTGGCTGGAAAAGCCCCTCCACCCCAAACCACTCACAACTTCAGAATCACAACTGTCCACATGTAAAGAGTGCTTGCTTACCTAATCATTCCTCATAGGGAAACTATTCCAGTCTCGAAGATGCTCATAAGAAAAAGCTCTATGTATACAAAGAAACTTCTTTGTGTAGTGCAAACTGAATTAAAAATAAATATGTGATACAAATACAGAAGTATATTTTATATTCACCTGCCACAGAAAGACAATTAAAAACTCTACTGCATATCCTTTTAGAATTAAATAAAATCCAGTGCTTTATCTACCCCCATTTTGAGTAGTGTTTATAATGATATTATAGTGGTGAAAAAAAAATCTGTTTTTTAAAAGACCTGACTTATTTTCCAGAAACGAAATTCATAAAAAAAGTTATTAGTTTAAAACCCTACACAAGTACAGCTCAGAGTATGATGTGGGGAAAAAAAACACATATCTACAAGCTAAGTAGAACTTTTAACTGTGGAAATTGGTTATTCAAATGAGGAAAATCCCCAATTCGCATTCATTACCAGAATTCACATCAACTGGCAAACAAATCTCCTGTTCCAGTGCATTCAGAAGTCAGTACAGGCCATATAAGACCTAAAAAAATCTTAGTCATTGGGTGACAAAAAGGTTCCCCCAGATTCTCCACAGTTCCAAATAGTAACAAAGGCTGTATGTAAGTACAGTAAAAAAGCCTGGTCAAAACCAGTCTAGTAGTCAAGTGCGTCAGGAGAAAGTGGTTCCTATAGAGAACAGTAGCTGATTTATTACAATCTCAGATGAGGAGCGCTAGTTTCAAATGCCAAGGATCCACAGAAATGGACCTCAATGGCATAAGACGGGAACAAATGAACACAGGTCCCTCTGATACAGCAACACACCTGAAGCACCTGAACGTCCTCAGATACTCTTACCATATAGAGTTCGAACAGATGAACACATAGATGATGGAAGTGCTTTGCCATGGGTTGCAGGTCCCTTGTCCCCACACACACACCCCAACATACAGCACTTACACTAGCATTTTGCTCAGTAGCTCATACAGCTCCCGCAGAGTAAGCTGGTCAGTATTTCAACCACGGAATTCTTTTGAAAAAATAAAATGTATTTTCAACCAAAATAATTACAATTGATTTAGTTCACTCTTGTTAGAACTAGACAATATATGAAACAAAATTTTTCATTCTTTAAAACATCTACATTTGAAATGGAACATTTTCTAAAAAACTGACACTGTCATTAAAAAGCTTTTTAAACTACATTCTCCAATTTTCACTCCCACTTGAAGGCATTTCATATTTCATTTATAAATAAAATTAAAAACTCCTGAAGTGTCCCACACAGAAAATTCTGATTTTTCTTAAAACCTTAATGAAGTATGCAATCCTTTGCAGTGGTGACAGCAGGGTTCCAGGTGATAGGGCCAAGGCTTCAGAGAGCATAGGCGTGTATTTTGTAGCAACGCATCCTCCTGATGCGCACTCCTTCCACTGCTGTAGCTAATGCTGTTTTGTCTCCTCTTTCACAAAAAATTCTTTAATACTACTGCAAAATCACTATCATAGAAAGACGACAGCGTTTTCACTTTTAGTCCTTCTATTCACCCATCAGACTACTGTCCCTAACTTCCCATTTTCCAGTAGAAAAAAAATAAAAATTCAGCACTCCTTCGGGTTAAAGACACTAGTACATGCTTAAACATACTGATCTTAGTGTCCAGCTGAACTGGGAACAAATAAACCTATGTTCATATGCCAATCATATTTTCAAATACATATATGTCACTGAGAGAGATTTGAAATTTTCATTATTATATTTACATTAAATAAATTTAACCTTACTATAGTATGCAAAACTTCGCAACCTATTTTCTGTAGTATCACTACAGAATAACTAAAGTTTTCCAGCAGTATTTCATATTAACACAACAATTTTACTACACATACTTGATGAAAAAATATAGTCTTGTGATTCTTCCTCCTGTCCTGTTCCAAAGAGATCCAAACTGGAACAAAGTCATGCCTCTCTCCTCCCAGTTGTGGGCAGTGACATCAGAGGAAACAGATGAGCCCAATCTATTAACACGTGGCTCTGTGGCTGGTGTCACCGCCACAGTTTTGGGTTTTTCGATAATGGGATGTACTACACAGCACCAGGTTTTCTGGCGTCAGTTGGGATTCACCTTTCTGAGACAGGGAAGAGGGTTTTTGCTCACAAGCTAGCGGGACTCATTGACCAAGTTTTAAACGAGGCTTGAAGGGAAAGGGGGGCAATATCAGGCTTGCCTGTGAAAAACTGTGGGATTACAGGCAACTGTTAGAGGGACACGGTGCTAGCAAGGCCCTGCAGCCTGTTGTTCTGAGACATGCTGGCTACACCGCAGCACACATGATGTCTTATGGAGATGAGCCAGGGGCTCCTGAGGTAATAGGAGCCAACAGGGATACACCACTAAAATAACCCAACAGAATTAAGGGATTTTCTTCTAAGGAAGGGACATGGCCAAAAGCCCAGCTGAAGTGCCTCTACACCAATGCATGCAGTATGGGCAACAAACAGGAGGAGCTGGAAGCCACTGTGGTGCTCAAAATCTATGATCTACTTGCCATTACTGAAATTTGTTGGAACAAATCCCATGACTGGAATGCGGCTATCAATGGCTACAGGCTGTTCAGATGGCCAGGTGAGGAAGGAGGAGCCAAGGCACTGCCCTCGACATCAAGAAATGGCTACAATGTGAAGAGCTGTCTCTGAAGAATAGCCACGAGCAGGTTGAAAACCTATGGGTAAGAATTAGAGACCGAGGCAACAAAGGGAACCTTGTGGCTGGTGTCTACTACAGGCCACCTGATCAACGGGAGTCTATTGACAAAGCATTCTTACTCCAGCTACAGGAGGCATTGTGCCCACAGGCTCTTGTCCTGCTGGGGAACTTCAACCACCCCAACATCTGCTGGAAAAGTAGCACGGCAAGCTGTAGACAATCCAGGACACTCCTGGAGTGCACTGAAGTCAACTTCTTAAACGAGGTAACAGACAGTCCCACCAGAGGGGATGCAATACTGGACGTGATGCTCACCAACTCAAGTGATCTAATTGGTGACGTCAAGATTGGAGGCAGCATGGGCTGCAGTGACTGCAGAATCATGGAATTTTCAGAGTTGGAAGGGACCTCTAGAGATCATCTAGTCCAACTCCCCTGCTAAAGGAGGATTGCCTAGAGCACATTACTCAGGACTGCATCCAGGCGGGTCTTGAAAATCTCCAGAGAAGGGGACTCCACCACCTCCCTGGGCAGCTTATTCCAGTGCTCTGTCACACTAACAGTAAAGCAGTTTTTGCATGTATTTGAATGGAACTTCCTATGTTCCAATTTGTGCCCACTGCCCCTCGTCCTGTCACTGAGAACCATTGAAAAGAGTCTGGCTCCATCCTCCTTCAACCCACCCATTAGATACTTGTACGCAATAATAAGATATCCCCTCAGCCTTCTCTTCTCCAGGCTAAAGAGTCCCAGCTCTCTCAGCCTTTCCTCATAAGGGAGATGCTCCAATCCCTCAATCATCTTGGTTGCTCTACGTTGGACTCTCTCCAGTAGTTTCCTGTCTCTCTTGAACTGGGGAGCCCAGAACTGGACACAGTATTCCAGTTGTGGCCTCACCAGAGCAGAGTAGAGGGGGAGAATGACCTCCCTCGACCTACTGGCCCCACTTTCCCTATGCAGCCCAGGATTCCATTGGCCTTCCTGGTGAAAAGGGCACATTGCTGGCTCATGGATAACTTACTGACCCTTCTCCTCAGAACTACTTCCCAGCAGGTCCACCCCTAACCTATACTGGTGCCTAGCATTCTTCCTCCCCAGGTGCAGGACCCTGTACTTGCTCTTGTTGAACCTCATTAGGCTCTTCTCTGCGCAGCTCTCCAGCCTGTCCAGGTCATGCTGGATGGCAGTGTTGTCCTCTGGAGTGTCAGCCACCCCTCCCAGTTTGGTATCATCAGCAAACTTGCTCATTCAGGTCATTGAACAAGACCGGACTGAGTATTGACCCCCGGGGGACAACCCTGGCTACAGGCCTCCAATTTGACACTGCTCCATTAATCACAACCCTCTGAGTTCTGTCACACAGCCAGCTCTCAATCCACCTTGCTGTCTCCTCACCTAGCCCACACTTCCTCAGCTTCCTAATGAGGACGTTATAGGAGACAGCGTCAAAAGCCTTGCTAAAGTCAAGGTAGATGACATCTACAGCTCTCCCCTCATCCAGCCAACCAGTTACAACATCATAGAAGGCTATCGAATTGGTCAAGCATGATTTACCCTTGGTAAATCTGTGTTGACCACTTCCAATAATTTCCTGTTCCTCAACGCGTTTGGAGATGACATCCAGAAGGAGTCGCTCCATTACCTTCCCAGGGACCGATGTGAGACTAACCGGCCTGTAGTTCCCTGGGTCCTCCTTCTTGCCTTTTTTGAAGATTGGAGTGATGTCAGCCTTCCTCCAGTCCTCAGGCACCTCTCCTGTTCCCCATGACCTTTCAAAGATGATGGAGAGTGGCCTAGCAATAACATCTGCCAGCTTTCTCAGCACTCGTGGGTGCATCCCGTCAGGGCCCATAGATTTATGGATTATTATCCTCCTCAACTAAGGGAAAAATCTTCCTCTCTCCTGTCCTTCCCCCTTGCCTCCAGGGTCTGGGATTCACGAGGCACAGCTTTAGTGGTGAAGACTGAAGAAAAGAAGGCATTCAGTAACTCCGCCTTCTCTGTGTCTTCTACCACTAGGGCGTCCATCTCGTTCACCAGTGGGCCTACATTTCCCCTAGTCTTCCTTTTTCTATTGATATACTGAAAGAACCTCCTCTTGTTATCTTTAACCGCAGTGGCCAAGCTGAATTCTGCTTGAGCTTTGGTTCTTCTAATTTTCCCCCTGCATAGCTTCACTATATCTTGGTATTCCTCATAAGTTGCCAACCCCCTTTTCCAGAGAATGTAAACTTTCCTTTTATTCCTGAGGTCCAGCCAAAGCTCTCTATTTAACCAGGCTGTTCTTCTTCCCTGTCAGCTTGTTTTTCGGGACATTGGGATGGCCTTCTCCTGTGCTTTTAAGAGTACCAGTGGTGTAAGTCTTCCTACCACGTTTCTGTGATGGCAACTAGATCATAGTTTCCTTGCTGTACAATGGCCTCCAGCTCCTCCTGTTTTTTCCCCATGCTGCGTGCATTAGCGTAGATGCACTTCAGCTGGGCTAATTGTCCTGCCACTTTTTTGGGGGGACAAGCCCTAATTCCCACCTGATCGTGCTCAGACACTTCTGTATTTACCAACCTATCACTACTCCTCGTGTCTTCACTACCACATGAATCACCATCCCCCACCACCTCTGAGACAGACTGCAAGAGCTTGCTAACACTTTTACCCAGAAGCACTGGCATGCTGCTCCCAGGGTCCACTTTAGTAATCCTGGTTTCATCCCCATCCCCCTTCAAACCTAGTTTAAAGACCTATGAATAAGCCCTGCTAATTCTTGTCCCAGGATCTTTCTTCCCCTTTGGGTTAGGCTTTCCCCACCTGTTGCCAGCGTGCCTGGTGTCCTGTAGATCAACCCATGATCACAGAAGCCAAAGTTCTGCTGGTTGCACCAGTCTCGGAGCCAGGAGTTAATTTGCTGGCTCCTGTTGTTTATCCCCTCATCAACCCCTGCAACTGGTGGGATAGAGGATAACACTATTTGTGCTCCTGATCCCTTAACCAGCCATCCTAGGGCCCTAAAGTCATTCTTCGTTGCCCTTAGACTTCTGGTAGTCACCTCATCACCACCCACCTGAAATATCAGTATCTGAGAGCTGAACCAGGGTAGGGAGTTTTCTCTGCATATCCTTAATCCTGGCTGCAGGGAGGCAGCTGACTTCCCTGTGGGATGGGTCTAGTCTACAAATGGGGCCCTCCGTTCCCCTCAGAAGGGAGTCACCTACTACAATTACCTTTCTTTTTTTTTTTAGTTGAGGAAGTCCTAAGGCGTGGGGGTGAGTGACTAGCCCTGGGTGACTCACTGGATGGATCATCCTCTCCATCCTCATTCACATGGCCCTCAATTTCCAAAGCCCCATACCTATTATGCAAAGGCAATTGGGAAGGTGAGGGGGGGCAGGAGGGGTTTCGCTTGCCTCTCCGAGGAGGGACCTGTCTCCACTCCCCCTTGTCCCTTAAGTCCCCTCCTTCTGCCTGGTGACAGGAGGGAAGAGGATCATCCACTTGCGGTAGGGCCTCTTCCTGCTGCCTTTGCCTCAGGGCATGGCTCCATCAATCTATTTCACTTTCACATTCTCTAATGCTTCTTAACCTTTCTACCTCTTCCCTCAGTTCAACCACCTGCCTGTGTAGATCATGTCTCTGGCTCCATCTGATACCAGTGCCAGGCTCAGACTTTTGTTGCAGCCAGAGACCTGCATGGCCACATGCTTGCACAGGAGCTCGATCTGAGTTCCCACATTCTTTCTTCCAGTGGCTTTTGGTCGTTTTGTGGCCATGTTCTTCTCTTAAGCCAGGAGGTGACCATGCACTGGTGGAGTTCACAGTCCTGAGGGATATGGGTCAGGTGAAGAGTAAAGTCAGGACCCTGAATTTTAGGAAAGCAAACTTCCACCTCTTTGAGGAGTTAGTCAATGGAACCCCCTGGGAAACTGCCCTCAGGGACAAGGGAGCAGAACAGAGCTTACAGATCTTTAAGGATGCTTTCTGTAGAGGGCAAGAGCTCTCAATCCCCAGGTATAAGAAACCAGGAGAGGAGGGCAAGAGATTGATGGCTGAGTTGAGGCCTCCTGGTCAAACTAAATGACAAGAAAGAGATGCACAGGCAGTAGAAGCAGGGACAGATATCCTGGGAAGAGTATAGGGATGCTGCCCAGTTGTGTAGGGATGGGGTCAGGAAGGCAAAGAAGCAGCTGGAGCTTAACTTGGCAAGGGATGCAAAGAATAATAATCTGCTTCTACAGATACATCAGCCAGAAAAGGAAGGTCAAAGAAAGCCCTCTGATGAGCAAGACTGGCAAACTGGTAACAACAGGCAAAGAGAAGGTTGAGGTACTCAACAACTTTTTTACCTGTCTTCACTGGCAACTTCTCTCCCCACACCTCTCGAATGGATGGACCACAAGGCAGGGACTGGGAGAACAAAGTCCCTCCCAGTTTAAGAGACGATCAGGTTTGTGACCACCTGAGGAACCTGACCATACAGAATTCTATGGGACCTGACGAGATCTCCATGATATTTGAAAAGTCACAGCAGTCAGGTGAAGTCCCTGATAACTGGAAAAAGAGAAACATTGCATCCATTTTTAAAAAGGGTAGAAAGGAGGACCCTGGGAACTACCGACCTGTCAGCCTGTAAGAGGCAACTTGTAAATTCCCTGAAACAAATGGTGAGAGAAGAAAGGGAGGGGGAGGAGGCCCTCCAAGCCTTTCTGAGAAATGTCTCAAACACTCGCAAGTACCTTGAAATGTAGCTATAGCCACGGGGTGAATAATGCAGGCCTTATGCTCACAGAACTGATAAGGCTAACAGCTGCTTACTCAGGCAGGTAAGAAACTCACCTGAATCTGCAGGAGGGAGACAGGACAGTGCTGCTTTTCATTGGCAAGGACAAGTTAACGAGAATCTGTGTAGTTCTTTGTTTCTTCAGAAGGCTACTATGCCCAATGACGACCTTTGCCTCATTATCCGTGAAATGCATATTAAAGTTAACACCCCTGCATATGCTAATGAAGATTATCAAGATCATGCTAAACATACATGACTATAGCACTCGTCTCTCCACCCAAATCATGCTATGCATCACCTGGGGGTGGGGGGGAAAACCTGAGACAAAACTGTCACCGTAACAGTGGGCAGGTCGTACTGATACCGTGAACATAAAAGGGGAAAATAAGTACCACAAAGGGGGATCTGCAGAGGAGTGTTCCGACAAACCAGAGACCCCCCAGCTGGCTGGACCAATGCTGGAACCAGAACTGGTGGTCTCTTTAAATCTCTCTCTGGTCCTCTGTTTCTCTTTTCTCTTAAGAGTTGTTAAGTAATGCAAGGCATACCTTACCGCTTGCCATAATTCATTATATATCTGTTGTTAAGTAAAACAAGGCACCTCTTACTGTTTGCCATAATTTGTTTTACCACTTGCCATAATTTGTTATATACCTAACCAATTATCATGGACCTACTTAACACATGTATTAATCACTGTGGTGATCTAATAAATGTTTTTGTATGGACCTTGAGAGTTGTCTAACCTTTGTTCACACTGCTGGGGATTTGCGACTCTGAGTCACTTTCTCCCCCTCTTCTGAATGGGGCATGACACAGCCTCACCTCTGTGACTAGGAAGATCATAGAAGAGATCCTGCTTGAAGCTATGCTAAGGCACATGGAGGAAAGGGAAGTGATTCGAGACAGCGAGTATGGCTTCACCAAGGACAAGTCCTGCCTGACCAACCTAGTAGCCTTCTATGATGGGAATGACTACATCAGTGGACAAGGGAAGAGCTATGTATCTCATCTATCTGGGCTTCTGTAAGGCCTTTCACATGGTTCCCCACAACATCCCGCTCTCTAAATTGGAGAGATATGAATTTGATGGGTGGACTCTTCGGTGGATGAGGAATTGGTTAGATGGTTGCATCCAGAGGGTAGTGGCCAACAGCTCAATGTCCAGATGGAGATCGGTGACAAGTGGTGTCCCTCAGGGGTCCATATTGGTACCAGTACTGTTCAATATCTTGATCAATGACACAGACAGCAGAATCGAGTGCACCCTCACCAAGTCTGCGGGTGACACCAAGCTGAGTGGTGCAGTTGACACACCTGAGAGACACAATGCCATCCAGAGGCACCTGGACAAGCTCAAGAAGTAGGCCCGTGGGAATCTCATGAGGTTCAACAAGGGCAAGTGCAGGGTCCTGCACATGGGTCAGGGCAACCCTTGATAATCAATACAGGCTGGGGGATGAAGGAATTGAGAGCAACCCTGTTGAGAAGGACTTGGGGGTACTGGGGGGTGAAAAGCTCAACATGAGCCTACAAAGTGCACTCAGCCCAGAAGGCCAACCGTATCCTGGGCTGCATCCAAAGAAGCACGGCCAGCAGGTCCAGAGAGGTGATTCTGCCCCTCTACTCTGCTCTGGTGAGACCCCACATGCGGTACTGCATCCAGCTCTGGAGCCCTCAGCACGGGGAAGACAGGGATCCGTTGCAACAGGTCCAGAGGAGAGACACAAAGATGATCAGAGGACTGGAGCACCTCTCCTATGAGGAAAGGCTGAGAGAGTTGGCGTTGTTCAGCCTGGGAGACTGAAGGGAGACTTTATTGCAGCTTTTCAGTACTTAAAGTGGCTCTTACAAGAAAGACGGGAACAAACTTTTTAGCAGGGCCTGTTGCGACAGGACAAGGGGTAATGGCTTTAAACTAAAAGAGGGTAGACTTAGACTAGATATATGGAAGAAATTTTTTACTATGAGGGTGGTGAAACATTGGAACAGGTTGCCCAGAGAGGTGGTAGATACCCCACCCCGGAAACATTCAAGATGAGGTTGGACGGGGCTCTGAGCAACCTGATCTAGTTGAAGATGTCCCTGCTCATCGCAGGGGGGTTGGACTAGATGACCTTTAAAGGTCCCCTCCAACCCAAACTATTCTATGAATCTATGATTTCTGATGAGATATTTTTAAAAGATATACCACAGTGTAATGATTACCCATACAGCACATTGAGTTAGTTGAAAGACCATATGTTGCATTTGTAAAAGATATTCTGTAGCAGATATAGCCAGTACTGCCTGCTGCTACCTGGCATCCTCAGTAAACTACCTGAAGTGATGATGTTTGTCCTTTCTATTCAATGGAAAGTTTTTGATTATTTTTTTTCCTTCTAAATTTTTGGCACCTGTAAGTCTATAAGTTCCCTTATGAAATCATCATTACACACCTGAAGCCAGGTATGAAAGGATACACAGAAAGTCTGATGCATGTGCCATGTTTAACCCATCTGCATATTTCTCCAGAACACTGCCCGTAACCCATCATTAAAAGACAAGAAACAAATGCCACAACTTTCTCATAAAAAATTTATGCAACACCCTCTTCTAGCAACATCATTTACTTTATCTATTTCCTACACCGTTAGCTGCAAGGCTAATAAAGCTACTCAGCAGGCAAGGGATTTAATGAAATAGACCCTGAGTTCCTGGGAGGATCACCTGTGGTTCCAACTCTAACACTTCTGATCAAATACAAGCTGTCCTCCTGCTGCTGAGCAACAGGCTTTTCTGGATCTTGATCAAACATGCTCCAAAGGAGGGAGGGTGTAATAATATGGTGTAAAGTATTCAAGTGTGTAGGAGAACAATTGATTGTGGTTAAAGGGAGGAGGAGAAAAAACTATTTAAAAAATAATGGAAATTGACAGCTTTTACATTTAGGTCACCTGAGCAGCAAAGCAAGTTCATAGAAATTCTTTCAATAAGCAGCAATACAATTAAGCATATGTACTAATCATCATTAATAAACTACATAAACCAGCATTAAAAAAAAAATAAATACAGCCTTGCACTGTTACAGTTCCCAGCTTCCACAAATATTTTCAATTCTCTTCCCCATCTAAGGCTGAGACATCAATATACAAATATTACAGAACAAACATCTCCCAGTGGCTACTTAATGAAAGTAAGGACAAAAATAAACAGCATTAAAAAAAACCCTAACCCACTTATCAGTGAAAGGTCTCAAGTTCTCTTCCCAATACCTAACAAATTTAAGTACTGCCTGCTTACTGCTCCTTTCAGTGCAAGGCTGGACAGGGGACAATTTGGCTTCCCTTCTTCTGCAAGGAAGAGATGAAAAATTCCTTACTTATTGATCCTTCTAAAATAACCCAAACATTGCTTACCTTGAAATCTAGTACATTCCTGTCTTAAATTTCCTTTTAAAAAGCTGACTTTATCTCCTATCTTTGGGTGAACTTCATGTTCTAGGGGAAATCTTACCTAATTTTGGCAGGGAATAGGGCACTTTAAAATAATCTTCATAAAATTCAATGAGTCTTCTTGTAATATTTAGAGCATAGTCCCCCGATCCTCTTCGGATTGCATCAGGCCTTGCATATAACCGTACCTGTTAAAAAACAAAGTGAAAGACTGATCATTTCAGCATCTACATTTTAAAGCTATCCTACCTGCAGAGGTGAATTATTCTGATGTTGTTGTGAGGTGGAAGGATTATTCTCTTAAAGCCAAATGTTACTGTCATACGTTTGTCAAAACATGTCGAAGCTGAAAACCAGAACTTCCGCAATTAAGGTTACAAAGTTGAGAAGTCACAATCTCCTACTTGTTTGTGTTGCCAAATAAAAGACTTAACACTCCTTGCATCAAAATAAATATTCAAAGAAAACACTTACATGTGTTTGCTAGAGATATGATGGGAGAGTGGATTAGTATAATGGTTCTCTGCCCACACTGAATGTAGGCAGGATGCAGTGGCTCAGTAGGAGAGAAGTTCACGGTTTGTTAAAGGCACATTATATCGAGCCCTGAAAGTATTAGTAGATTGTAGAGAAAAAAAACAAATTATAATCATTCTCTTTTCTTTTCTCTGGCAGTGACACAGTTACCCTCCATGAGCTATGGAAGACTGCAAAAACAACCATTTATAAGCTCATTCATGTACACAAACAATTAACATTCCTGAAACCTCCATGGCTGCTTCAGGCCTCTGTTTTCAGAAAGCGGCAAGTTAAAGCTGTTTATACAAGCCACAGATTGCTGCGTTCAATAAAAAATAGCTCACGCATTTGACTACATAGAGCACCAAAGTGAAGAGAACTCACCTTAATAATTCAGCACCCAAGTGTGACCCGCTTCCCTCCTAATTAAGGAGGCAGTGGAAAGCACTGCCAGGTTACTCATTATTCCCTCTCCCCACAGTCCTTAATGTCTCCTTAGCGCAAAGATGACATACAGCTGAGAACTGTTAACCAAGAAAGGGACAGAAAGGAGAGCCACTTTTTGCTTTCCCTCCTCATATTCAGTCTGAGGGACAAAGCCAAGGGGAAGCAGTGGATGCTTTCTGGCTGTGGCAGAAGGTCTCTCCCTCCAGTACATAATGACCTGATACAAACGAGGCTCTACTAAATGTCAGTCCTAATAATAATATCTGACTCGCTAATACTTTCTGTGGCAGGATTAAATCCCAGCCAGGGTTCCAAGGAAAGCAGCAAGGCAGAAATCAGAAAATATCAATGCAAACATGAAGCAGAAATACCAGTTTTGAAATGTTTCTAAATGCTCTATTCTGGACCAAGAAAAGCCAATGGGATTTTCAGCTTCAGTGAAAGCATTACCAAGCATTGCTTTTCTGCTCTTTTCCTGAACCAGTTCAGTTACCTGAGTGGAAACCAGATATCAAACCCCAGCACACTGAACCTGTCAATTCTGTTTTAAACCACTATCTCTTTGTTTTCACTACTCAGACACATTATTCCGCTTTCTTACTATGTCCATCTTTATATTTTTTATCTTTGTATTGTATTACAGACTCAGTGCACAATCAGCCATGCACAGTTATCATTTGTAATGTAAAACAGATAATAGCATAACCTAATGAGACATGTAATAAAGCAGACATCTCATAATCACCACCTGAAAGCATATAAACCATTATCTGAACATCTCCAAGTCACTATTTTTGTTTATTGCTTCCTTCCACAGTTAACAGTGACATGTACATTAAATGTTGCCTGATCTGCTACACTAAATATATTTTTTAACAAAATAGATATTAACCACAGAGATCCTAATTCAAATATCTCAAAACCTTTAGTTTATGGAAGGATGGTAAGAATCACAATTAGATTTGTGATGAACACTGTTTTGTATCATTAAACCTTTATACACAATTTTGCATAATTGCTTTACTGGCACAGTTGACTGTATCAGCAAATTAGGGAAAAAAGAGTCAGCCAACCAAGTATGCAAAAAATCATTCAATTTGACAGTGGCCAAATGTGTCCATAATAAGGAATAGGACAACAGAAGGGAAGGAAAAAAAATAGGTACATACAAGTAAAATCAAGGTTCAACTTACTGCATTACAACGTGTGTCTTTTGGCAAATGTAGAAAAGGCATTTAATGGTGTCTAAGATTGGGCCCTGGGACCAAAGCTCAAAAGCTGCAATGCTGCAAAATTTCATTTGCCACCTGCTGAATATAGTTTTATTCTGCCTGTAAAGTTTCCTTGGGTGCCTCTCTGCCCGCCCAAAACAGCTCTGGACTGCCAGGGCTCCATGGCTCACACCAAGGTCACCCCTAAGCTGGAGCACAGTTCAGGAATTACTCGTGCCTTTGGCCAGGTCTCCCATGGGCTTTGAGGCAACGAGCATTGCCAAAGCACGCCAGCCACCTCCAAATGCTGGGTCTGCTTCTGCCTTTCACCCAACAACCACTGAACTTGAAACATACAGAGGAACCTTAGAGGCACCATCGCAGACTCAGCCCTGGCCTCAGAAAATTCCCCTCGTGGTTAGCAGAGGGCTACCACACGGGTCGGTCTGTGACACTCTGCCTACCTGGCTGGCTGTTTTGGATGACACCTTCTCAGGTGTCATCACAATATATTTTATATATATAACAATATGCTATATTCACAATATAAGGAGCTTGGTCCAGAGTTCAGTTTAAAGGCTGGCACCTCTAAGCTTGAAACGAAAATCCCTAACTTTCACACACTGATGCCCTTTAATGTGTATGGGCTTATGTTGACCACATTTTACCTTCAAGTCCATAAAATGGGGATTATATTGTTTCCTTAATTTATATGAACATTATGAGTGTTAAGTAATAAAGACTGTAAAGTTTTCAAATACTGAAGAGGAGCTTAAGTAAATAAAACAGAATGAAGATTAAGGCATGAGATTTGTTTAGCATATTTTGTTGTTTGTTTATTGCTTTCATTTCAAAAGGCAGATCGGTTGTGTTACTTTATAACTACATTGGACTGAACAATAATGCGTAATTATTATATACTTTCCCACAGTCTATTTGATCACTACACTAAGAATTCAATTTTACATTAACTTAAATAAGAGAAAGAACAGAAAATCTTCTGCAGGGTCAAACCTAAGTATAATTACAAGTAGTACATGTTCTCCTACAAAAAGATAAATAGGTTTCTAGCTTAGATGCATAACTCACGACTCACTGCAATGGCTCATACTGTCCTGCAAATATTAGTGAAGCTCTTTTTCACAATTTTTGCAAGATTAGGTTATGCTATTATTTTGATGGAAGAAAAGTGGAGAACAAAGATACGGAGACGAATTCTGGGCGCCTATCTTGACACCTCTCAATGTCAAGTATACTTAACTGTTTTATTGCACGTACTTAAAGCACGGTTCCCATTATATCTTATTGCAGTGGTGAACACTTTATACAGCTTTGAGTCTGGTCACAGGTGCCTTAGTTTGGGTATTAAGAAAATGAGTAACACACGATTAGTGACTAAATGAGACTGTGTCAGTTTATGAGATTTGCTTGGCATCTCACAGCAATTCTGGTGGCAGAGGCAGGGAGGGAATTCACAGATGACATTCAGCCTCACGGCCACCTGACAGCCTGCACCAAGTGCCTTCCACCTTTGGGAATGAATAAGGTAGGGACTGCTGAGACAACAGGCGTGTGACAACACACTGGTGGTGTCCTGATACAGCGCAGTTCCCTGTGTGTCTTAAACGACAAAAATACCAGAAAAATATTATGAGGGATCATATTAGCAACAACACCGTCATAATACCTATGAATATAACAAAGTTCACGTGGTTTTCTAAACTCCTTTGCACCTACATTTGCAACCATTACCAATCTTTCAACAGAAGTTCTGACTTCTAAGAAAAAAAAAATCCAAACCTCTCACTTCTCTCTCAAGTGGAACCAGACTGACTGTCTCCTTCCTACCACAAGTTTGAGTAACTAGGTTTGCACCTTCAGCCCTATAACCCAGACCTCCCCTTTGACATTTATAAGACACTGTTGTTCTTATACCGCGAAACCACTGATGGAGGAGACCAGACACATTTTGCTAGAAATCATTTTCACTGTCATTAACAGCAGAGCAAGAAGTTACTAGAGAACCTAAATGAAATCGCTGCAATGTATATTTTATCATTCTTTTCTAAAGTAAGCAAAAATGTGAATTGTATCCCCTTGTTTCCTTTCCAGCAGCCCTGGGATATTTTCACTGGAACTTTAAATAGAGACAATACAATAGCCATACTCAGATACCACTGCAGAAAAATCATCCTGAAGGATTAATTTAAAAATATTAGTAAACTAACTGAAGTTCTTAGAATGACTTTAGCAGCATTATCAAATAAAACACAAAAATATTCCTGAACTTGTATGGTAAATTCCATGTATTTGTTATAAATGATCAATAGTCTACTTCTCCATAGTTAGTCAAAAGTATTTGCTGTACAAAAAGTGTACTTTCACAAATAATTTGTACATATTACAACATTTTCTGTAGTTTCTCTTAATATTTCAGCATTGGTTACATAAAATAAGTCAAAGTAATTTAAAAATATTTGTAGTACTGGCTTGCCAGAACAGATGAATGTGATTATAAAATGAGAGCTGTCTCCCATAGTGAGGGACAGTTGTGATATATGCTAAGAAATGTGCAACAGATTTAGAACAAATCACATCTAACTAAAGTCAGGTTATTAACTACTGTGCATGCAAAAATCTTCCTGTCTACAGCAGGTAAAAATTATTCATCAAAAAGAAGAGTTTTACTTGTCTTATTACTTCAGCATGTTTCAAAAAAATGTCAATTAGTAACTATACACAAGGTAGGGTGGGTAAATTCTGACAATTACAAACTGTAAATAGCAATGAACATCTTAATTTCTGGTGAATAGTATGTTCACTAAAAGTGTTTCCACTGTACCACAGGCTAGGGATAATTTCAGCACATAATAAACAGACAAATGGGTTCAGAAAAAGTAGAACAGCTCTATTTTGACATTTTAGAATAACGACTTTTTTTTTTCTTTTTTTGCATTAAAATTGAAGTACATGAAAAAAAGAAAAGGATGAAAGGGATGAAGAACGGTGAGGAAAAACCTGCAGTCATTTTTTCACATTCTGTGAAATACTTCAGGTCAAACTGAAGGCTTTGTTCAGTTCTCCTTTGCAGGTAAGAGGAATATGGAATACATTCAGTATTTTGACCATGAAAATAAAAAGTTAAAATCCATGTTTAATTACAAAAGGACTGTTGTCCAAACTTCTCCCTCTGCAGGAATTCACCAAAGGCAAAGGCAGCCCAGAGAGAACCACACTATGTTTTCCCTCTGGCGCTAGAGGAAGACACTAATAACCTTTGTTAGAGGTGCCACAAGCCTGCCAACCCACTTCCCCAGGGAATTAAGGAAGCTGACAACCTGGCAGAAATCAGGATGTTACAGCAAGAGGCTTGCAAGCCTTAAGCATGCCATACACCAGAGCCCACCTCGTACTTTCGAATTAAATATTCTACATTTGAAGCCTACTCTTGAAGACATTTTTCTCTATGCCACCTTCTATTTTATATGTGCATCCCATTTGAAACCTTCATTCTTGCAGTGGTGTTAACTTTTTAGGGGAGTGTCATCTTGCTTAATATCAAGAAATATTTTTATTCATTGTAACAGTGAAGTTTGCTCATCACAATAATCCCATAAAATAGCCTGCATTCATTCTGCAAGGTCTCTCTTCTTTAAATGTTTAGCCATTTTTTCCATGTTTTAAGACCACTACAATTGCCATCACTGCCTTCCCTGATGCCCTGGGGAGATCACAGCTCACTGGATGAGAAATACTGCTCCAAGGGAGTAAAGCGCACCTCTGTTTTAGCAAGGGAAGGCTTTTGAGAGCAGATGGCTCATTGGGCTCTAACAACCTAACGCAACACCCGCTGACTTTAACTGAATGACTCCTGTTAACTACAGGGGCTTTAAATCAGACTTCCAGAGGAGGCATGACTGATCCAGCCCCTGGGCTAGGGACACTTCTGACAAGACAACCTTCACCAACAGCATCTGTCATGTCTACAGTCCATGTTTTTAGATCACCATTTGCATAGTCCTTGTTAGGCAGTGCACAGGAAAAAAAGAAAAAAAAAATAGTCCATTAAATGGCAGTACTCTGGTCATGACCACTGAGAAGCAGGACCACTGACTGGATCTTACACTTATATCCCATGTGCTATAAGGAAAATAGCTCTCTGCCTCTTGAAAACATCCTGACGCAGAATTTACACAGCAGTAACCATTGCTGTATCTCTTCCACAGCATCAGGTACAACAAGGCCAGCTTTGTTGCTGATGAGGGGAGAAGATGCACCTATAATCATAGAATCATAGAACGGTTTAGGTTGGAAGGGCCTTTGAAGATCATCTAGTTCCACCCCCCCTGCCATAGGCAGGGACACCTCTCCCCAGACCAGGTTGCTCAAAGCCGCATCCAGCCTGGCCTTAAACGCCTCCAGGGATGGGGCCTCAATAACTTCTCTGCGCAATCTGTTCCAGTGACTTACCCCCCTCAAAGTGAAAAATTTCTTCCTAATATCTAATCTAAATCTCCCCTCTTCCCAGTGTGAAGCCATTCCCCCTCATCCTATCACTGCATGTCCTTTTAAAAAGTCCTTCCCCAGCTCTCCTGTAGGCCACCTTTAGGTACTGGAAGGCCACAATAAGGTCTTCCTGGAGCCTCCTTTTCTCCAGACTGAACAATCCCAACTCTCTCAGCCTGAATAATCCCAGGCCTTGGTTCACACCATCTGATTCCTGGACATTGCCACAGACGTGACTGCACAGAACCGCTCCTGAAGGTACCCCCAGCCACAGAGAGCCTTTACCCAGCCCTGAATGCTCTCACATCACATAGGCCTCTGGGACCACAAGAGACCTGAATCTCTCTCCTTTCACTTGGCGCTATTACAGCATCTTTCCAAGCAAACACATCGAACGTTCCAAGGATGGCATCTACCCATTTTGCTGCTGTCTAGATTTCCCCTCCCCCCCTTTTCCATCTTTGGTCCATTTTGCTACAGGTACTTAAGTTTGAATAGACTGGGAGCAAATGGGGGTATGGAAATTGAGTGAAAATGTGATGACAACTTTAAATCTTGTTGTTTTCTCAGCCAAGCATGGATTAGGTAACCTTGTGTCAACACAGGAATCCACTTCACAATTAAACATAGTTTCCCCTCCCACCTACTTCAAGCAGAATTCAAAGTAACTTTGTCAGGTGTTATAAAGCAGCTCAGAGTGCTTTCCCATTACAAAACAGATGTCTCTGCACATCAACTGGTGTCAGCAAAGCCACCCTGGGAATAATGCTTGTTCTTTAATCCCTTCCTCAAAGCCAGCAGACTCCATATAAAGCGCTGTTCTTGGGAGGCCCCTCCAAACTATCTCGTCCTCTGTGTGCCTACACCCACAGGCTCAGCCCAGCGCTGGTACCTCTAGGATCTCATTCACGATGATTTAAAAACCTGAGTTTGGGAAAGCACTTATGCATATGTTTAATTTTAAATATGTGTTTAACCTCAAACATGCATTTCTGTGTTTGAGAAGGCCCTAACATTTCAATAGAGTAACCACTTACAAATTTTATAAAGGGGGAGAAAATAGTCTTATGCTCTTTATTTCAAGATCCATAATACTTCTGCAGCAAGTGAGACTCAGCTGAAAAACACATGCATCACCTCTGTACTTAAAAGCTTCAATTTACTCGATAATCTGAGATCTTTTTTATCTTTATTTTGCTCACTGACTATTTTAGGCACAGGTATTCCTTTTATTCCTGTTACAGAGATAAATACGTTCACATCACATGTTTAATACAGCAGACAGATGTCTGGACCCAACATTCTTGGCTGCAACCTCCCTGGGTCACTTCTGTAAACAAGGCATTGCATCTCAAATGAGTTTTTAAATGTGATAAATTCAAAAGAAATAACACTTCGCTACATACATGAACAAGCTACAAGCCAAGTTCCACTAAGAATGGGTATGAGTTGTTTCACATGTATGCATAACTCCACAAGTTTTGTATGTTCAAATGCAATAAATTTTACAACATTGATGAGTAAAGGAGAGAGAGGTGGCTGTAGTGAAATACCAATTCTGCTGTAGTGAACATAGTTAAACTTGATAATGGGAAGAAATGACAGAAAAATGCCTTGTTTCAATCTTCTATTCATTATTCATCACGGACAATACCCAAAAGAGACTGTATGGTAATGAAATGTGCTTACTGAATACTGAAGGGACAGCTCATCTTTGTAAGGAGATGACTTCTCCAAACCAAGCAGTCACACACAGCACTGACCATTTTTTTTTTAATATACAATTACAAACAAAAATGTTTTAATAAAACTAGGATTATTTTTTTTTAAAAGCTAGCTGGAAACAGTGAGAGCTCAATGACCTAATACTTTCTAAGGAAACACTGTTTTGCTGGAGATTAGGTGGAACATTTTTAAAATAAATAAACATCGCCTTTGCATCCTCATTCAAGACAGCTTTAACTGCTTCAATAAACCAGTTAAAACAAAGTCCCCACTAAAAATACAGTTTATATGAAAGAAATGGTCACAGAGGGAATTATGCTCGTAGAGAGGTGTCTCAGGAAACTAAATGCAAGCACAGGGGTGCCTGAACACTGTTGCAGGGCAAGGGGAAAGAGGCTTTGAACAGACATAGCAGATGTTCCTAGATGAAAACTCAAGGCATGATCCTGAAGGAGAAAGAAGTGAGAGAAACTTCTGGGGTTCCAGCTGACAGTGGGAAAATGAGGAATATTAAGCAAAGACATTGCCATGTACTTTCAGAGTTGTGAAGGCCGGGGTGTGCAGGGAGGAATAGTTTTGTACATCTCCGTTCTAAATAAACATGACTGCATGAGAGAAGCGACTAGTTGCCACATCAATTTCTCATCTGAACAAAAACAAATGCAAGTATTTGCTGACTGCTCCAGCCAAAGGTGCAACTATATATTCCACCAGGAGCCAAAACTGTCATGCAGACATGCTACAATTTCTAACTTGAAAAGAGATCATAAAATACTTTGGGAAGTTAATGAGCTGCACTCACATATAAATCCAACCAATGCTCAGCTGGCATAAAATAAAATACTGGCCATGTCACTGACCACAGTGCCATTAAGATTAATTTAGAGCACTCAGGATCTGTATCATCTTGTTGAAATGGCTCAGGGACAGAAAGTGAACATGTTAACAACTAATGTATAGCAAATGTAATTACAGACACCATTTCATAGTCATTTCAGCCAACTAAGACTGCCACAATCCCACCACCACACACTTAGTCATTCAGCTTCACTCTTCCCTTCCATCAGCGCTAGAGCTCATCCCATCTCACAGTAAGCTTTCAACCAGATGAGTCGGCTAACTATACCAGCCAGGTGGGCAGTGTCCAGGCAGCCCAGCTTCCACACCTGGCCACCCATCAGGTCAGTGCTAGAGCCAGCACGAGAAAGTGTTTGTGGAGAGAAGAGAGGACCATGACAGACTGGATACAGATAAATCTGAGTTATTACAGAATTTCAGCCTAAGAGGAAAAACTTCGCTATAGTGGGGAATTCAGTGTCTAAATTGTTGAGATTCCCAGTGATTAAGGCTCCTTCTGGTTCTTTGCAGAAGGCGAAAAATCAGCAGAGCCTTAAGAAATAAAGTACAAAGATTTACATTATTTACCTATTACACATAAAAAATCTGTACCACAACACCAGCAGTAAGATGATGTGAGAGTAGCTTTTCCCTCCAGGAAGAATCTGCAGTAGACATATCCCAAGGGGTAATCCCAGTTTCCATTTCTTTTGGTTGGACTGGGATTGGATTGGCGTTTAAAAGAATTCTCTTATTCAGAGTATTCATTGGCTATTTTACAGTCAAAGCATTCACATTGTACATCATTCATAAATAATATTTCACCTACTCTTGGGATAAATAAAAAAAGAGTTAGAGAAGTACACAAGTTAAAAGAAAGTGCTAACAAGTGACCTACAACATTCAGCAGCCCTAGAGCATGACCCATTTCACCTGGCTAGACTGCTCTACCACAAGCTCACAGATGTTACCTTAGAGTGATTCCATTTGAAATGATAATCTGAAACTATTACAACTGCTGATTTATATTTTGGCATTGTCTAGAGGCTGTCAATATGACTACGAGCTTCCCCTGTGCTCAGCTAGCTACATAAATAGGAGCAAGGGTTGAATCATACTTTCAGATCTTTACGTGTAACCAGAGGCAGGCAAAATATGGGGGAAATGAACTGTTATTATCTCCGTTTTACAAATGAAGGATGCAGAAAGATGGGCTTAATATCAGTGAGGAAATCTGAAAAAGAGCTGGAAATAGAACTTGAATTTCCTCACTGCCCCAAACTGATAAATCATCTTTTCATCATAAATCAACAAATTACTATTCCTAAAACATTTTCTGGAAAACGGCACCTTTTCCATTACAAATTAACAAAAAAAAAAATTAAAATAAAATACTTTTTTTTCAGGTTCCTCAGTCACAACAAAAGTCTCTCAAAAATCAGACCTAAACTATAGCCCCAGCTGTAGACCTGTATCCCTGGAATTGCTCAACTTCAGAAGACGTTCTGAAAACTGAAGTTTCGCACCTTCACTCAAAGAGTAACTATCCCACTCCCATAACAACATCTTTTGTCAAGTGGCTACCATGCTGAGACTATTTAGCTTTGTTTAAAGGGAAAGGTTATTTTATTATTCACTTAAAAGTAATTACTTTAAGAGATTTCACCAAAGTGGTCTGCTGCAAAATAGCTACTAAGTAAAGTGATGTACTTGTCCAGAGTATAACAAAACAAACAGGAGGAGATAGAGACAGACTGTACATGACAATCCAGCAAAGATGATTGCAAGGGCATGTCAGTACTTTCATGTTTCACATAAATTCAGCACAACCATAGTGGTAACCATAGTCTGGTAGACATGCATTTCACCTTACTCATCATATGTTTGCAGTAATCTTGATTGGTATTAGGAAAAAAAAAAAAAAATGTGGTAAATAAAGAGCACCAATGACAAAATATAGTCTCAAGAAAAGCAAAGCAGAATCACAGTTCATCTGTGAGCTCAAATGCATTTACTCAGTGCATAGCTTATAATAGCAGCAATAAGCAAAAGGAACACGGGAAGGAATCTTGTAAGCTACATGCAAACTTAATAGAAAAACTGTTTGCAAGGGAAACAGATTAGTACTGCGAGGTGCTGAGTTTTAAAGTACCCTTGTTGACACTGAGGAAACTCAGCACTTTGTAGCCAAGTCTGCATTGTGCTGGATTGACCCATAATACTTTTTGAAGAACTCTACCTAGCCCTTAGGAGGGAGAAATATATGCACATGGGAAATTTTATGCTCTGACTGGTATAAAATCCATAACAACAACAGGTTACATCAATAAAAGCAGCAACCATATTACAAGTGAGAGTTCCTTCAGGCTAAAAACTTGTCGGAGTAGACAGACAAACAATTTGGCCAGTAAAAACAAAATCCATAAACCATGAAATAAGGAAACAAGAAATCAAATTTCTTGTATGGACGCACATTAGAATCCACTAAAAAAACCCCAAACTTCATTAAATGCTCTGTTTCTGACTCTCAACTAATATTTTAAATGTTTTTTAAAAGTCTGCAAATCCACAGAACAATATAAAAAGTAAAACAAAAAAGCTAAATGTGCTAATAGTATCAAAACGCTTTTGCACAACTAGCCTCAGACAAAACCGTGGGCAGAATAAGCACTTCAGCCAGAAAGGATAAATTAGGGAAGAGAGAGTTATCTATCAAAAACATCTCCAACCCATGGCTGGAAGGATTCCAGCCCCCTTCTGGGCACACCAATCTCAGTGTAAAACATGAGAATTAGAAGGGGGGGAGGGGGGAGGGGGGGCAAACTACAATTATAAATAAGAAAGCAAAACAGAAGGGCTGAATCAATTAGAACATTATTCCTATCTCAGGCCTCCCATCTGAGAAAGATCAAGGCCACAACCAGGGATCAAAGTGATTAACCGCCTAACCAGCAGCCAGCAGAGACACAGATGAGAAGTGGCAGATCATATATACACAAAGAATCTGAACTGGCAAACAGAGGCTTTTTGCACCTTAAGACAGAATAGCTGCAAAATTCAAGTACTCTGACATATACAAACTTAGGCAAATGTGATAAGACTCTGAGGCATGCTGGTTTTAATCTACAGAACACACATCAATATAACATGAATTGTTTAAATGAAAATAAAATACTATAAAATGTTTAACTGCAGGGTTATTAATCAAATCCCTTCCAATATATGAAATGTTCTGATGTTTATGATGATGAAAAATTATTTTTGCACATTTTATCATTCAAATTACATTACTCATCTTAAAATCTCCTCTACTCAGGACATATTTCCCATTAGGAAGATGCAAGTTAATCAGCGATGTCCTCTGCATGCCTATGGAAAAGGCCAATTTGCTAACGCTTTCTGATCAGCCACAGCTCAAACAGATCTGGTTTGCATCTGGAAAGCTAGACAGTCGACTAATCAGCTGAGATTTAACTAGGTCTGGGTCACTGTCACACAGGTTTCCGAAAATAAAGCAATTGGTGAGAGCCAATCTCTTTATTTATACAGATGTGCCGGTTAGCACCACGTTAATATAATTTGTTTAGAACAAGATCGTGTCTAACAGAAGAAAAAGGATTAAAACCTTTTCTTATAAAAAAGGTCAGGGCAATTCCTTCCCCGGGAAACTAACTAGCACAAAATGCAACAACAGGGTCTAACGGATTATGGGAAGATAGAAAGAAGAGAAATATTTCTGAAACATGGGCTTTCCAAACTTCTAGAGGCTGCAGGCATGGCGGTGATACCGCAGGCAGAAATGAACTCGCACGAAAGGTTTAAGTCTTAAATAATCAATCGATCAATCAATCAGGCAAATAGCAAGACAGAAGCATTTTCACCACCATCATTTCTTTAATTCCAAGCCCAATAAACCAGACCGCATAGATATATTCCTTTGCTGACAGCAGAGGAGATCACTGCTGTTTGAACAGTCCTTCCTTCCCTTTTCCTAGCTGATGAAGAAAGCTATTCCCCTGCTTAGCTTCCAGCTGACATCCACATCAATATAACAGCTTCATTAGTCTCTCTCTTTTTAACACTTTCTTGGAGTCTAAGATAACATCCCCTCTCATGAGACATAACCTGACTGCACAGTGAAGGTAAACCTTTAAAATGGCAGGCTTTATTTGCTCTCATCCTATCTGTACTCACAAAATAAACTGTGTTTACAACCACAGGATTTGCACCTCCCAGCATCCAGATTAACAAACATTAGGTACAATTATTAGGGGCGATATCAACAGTGTATGGGCAGCAAGAGCATTTGTGCATTTCAGCAAATACTGAAATGAACAAATGCAAAGTCCTTTGGAAGCTTCCATAGGATATAAACACTGGAAAGGATAAAGCAGGGGACTTTGTAGGAAGCTTTCTCTGGGCCCAGCATATCAGAACAGGACCTCCAGTACCTTTATTTCCCCAAGTTTCTGGTGCTTGACTGGGAGTTTAGGAGGGCAGTAGAATGACAAATGGCTTGATCCTGTCCCACCTGTTTATGTACTCTAATTATTTGCAACCAAGTACCAGTCCCTGTGACAGCTATAACAGGCAAACTGCCACTAATGCCATGGGGATATGGGAAGATTATTAAAAAGAGAAGGGGACTGAAGGAGCTAGGCGGAGAAAGTATAAACTAATATTCAGTTGAGAGTTTTCAGATCAGTGTATGAAGTAAAGGAAACTGCTACCAGAAGCCTCTAAGAAAAAAAAATATTTGTATAAATATCGCTGACTAATATTCTGCTGCCAGTTTCGCCGAAAGCTCTCAAGTAGCTTCGTGCTACTGCCTCTAAAATACCTACTGTGCTTTCCCCATGAGGGTCTTCAAAGCTGCTGTTTCCTGTTAGGCAGAGCAAAGGGGAAAAAATATGATGAGGGAACTGGAAAGAAATCCCTGGGAAAAGCATCACTACTGGATTGCAGGCTAACAGTGCTGACTGACGCCTTCTTGAACTAAAGGCCAAAGTTTAAATCCTTCCCCGGTTGAAGGACCAGTCAATCTCATAGCCAGCACCCTAAAGGATTAAGCCTATGAGGGACAGTCGGCCTCCAGCTGCTGTACTTCAGGGACTCCCGAACACCACCCAGCCAGCTGCTGTCCCCAAAGTGCCTCTGTGCATTACGCTTACAAAACCAAACAGGCCTTGTGACTTTTACAGCTGCATTTGATCATTGCCCAGATTGCTTATGAAAAAAAATAAATAATGTTAAACAATTATTGAAGTACCTCACCTCTGATTTTCTTCCTAACAACATGAAAGGGCCTCATTACTCACAAAAAAAAAAACCCAAACCAAACCTAACCACATGACCAGTGCAGGGTGTAAATGGTAAGCTTAGTCTCAGAAAACGGTAAGTTCCTACCACGTGGAGACATGAGCAACCTCAGCAGCAGCGCAGACCATGCTTGTGAGGAGTGAACTCCCCTCGACCACAGACCATGGTGCGGAGAAGCTCGCAGGCATGCTGGCATCGCTGCCTGTTACAACCCAGCATCGCTCAGAGACACGTGTATGGCAGAAGCAGAGCCATGTCTGAGCTAATAAGCCTTGACTTGCAGCACGGTAAATGACCTGGGACACGATGGTCTGCTGACATTGCTACCCCACTCTCCATTCCAGAGGCAGCTAAATCAGTGCCAATTAAGGAATCACCATGCTGTACTTGTGCTGTACTTCACTGAGAATTACTCTTCTCTCCCTAAAAAGAACAGATGTGCTTCATTCATTTTACACCAATGCAGGAATGGGGTCAAATATGAGCTGTGCAATAGCTGCAATTCAGCTGAACAGCCATTGCTCTCCACATTCTTCTCCATCATTTTCTGTATCTGGACACAAACCACAGATCCTTAAGCAGCAGTAAAGGCCGCTCCGTTGGTCTTCTCTGACCCAAGTTGCACTGATGCACTTGCATACTCTGCAAAGCACTCTCACATAACACTCTGAGAAATTACTCTTCTTTGAATGCTGGTTTTTACTTTGTCATTACTGCTGAGATGGCTAAGGGTTTTCCAGGCTCTCAAGTAGTAGGCATTCTGAAAGCTCTAGGGTAGTACTGAATGGAAAAAAAGCCATTTAATAGGTGGTGGCCTTTGAGCTCATAAAAAATGAAGCATCTTCATCACATGTTAGAAAGAGCAGCTATTTTGGAACAAACTCCAAATCCTAGGTCGCTGAGGGCTCAGGAATTACAGAAATAGATCGAGGTACTAGGTCGCTCACATAAGCAAGCCAGTAAGCACAGCAAGGAAAAGATCTGACAGCACTTCACTCCCTTTTGGTCTTGCAGCTTAAAAAAAAAAAAAAAAAAAAAGAGCCTAGAAAGCAAATAAAAGATTAAGGGTTTGTCTACACTGAACCCTGCAATGTTTGAAGAGTTGATCCACGACGCATTCACTCATTCACTCCCACATTACACAGCATGATCACAACTATACAGTCTCTCTATTTAAATTAGTGGTGTCTCTACACCTGACTTTAGTGCATATGTTACCTATCCCTGATAGCTTATATACCTGTAGCTTTCCTACCTGTACGCTGCACTGCATTCATATGCATGTATTCAAGGACTTAAAATCTACAACAACCAATATCAACACAAATATTTAGAAAGTACAGGAATGGACAGAACAATATGACCCTGTAAACAGTTCTGTCTCATTTAATTCCTGTGATGAGAGAATTAGCAGCAACCTGAGTTCATCCTGTGGACACAAAAACAGGGCTCTCAACAGGTTCGTATATTGTAATCTGATCTGAAAAGAAAAAACAGGTCTGGTTCAGAAGTTTCCTATACACTTGTGGATTCTGGGCTTCATTTACTAAAATGAAGAAGCTGGAGAGGAACATCCCAGAAAACGAGTGTATTTTCAGCTGTACAAGGTGTTTGGAGGCCATTTGCAGTCATCTGTGAGCCATTATAAACAGCCAATAGCGCATTATACTAGTATGAAATGCTATCCAGAACATTGAATTTTAACTGGGAGGGAAGGGATTTCATTATTGCTATTATTATGATTATTATATTATTACATTGCAAATAGGTACTGTGGAGACACAGCATCCATGATTACAGAGTCTGTGATTCCACAGTCAGCTATTCGAAAAGAAAATTCCAGCTTGCAAACAGTTTGCAGATGTTCAAGACTACATTCATTAAAAATATATTGTCAGATCCAATCGGGAACAAAATGCAAGATTGCAAAAGTCTTTCAAAGTTGTTGTGGATTCCTTTTTGTGTTTTGATTCCAGCATAGGCACACTCTAAAATGAATTATGTTTCCATTGTGCATTTCCCACAAACAGTGCAGCACTGTGCCAATGCATAATAATTTGAAACATTAATATCATTCGAAAATAATACAGAAAAGGTACTTTTATTATTTCTTTTGATAAAATGAAATTGATAAGTTTGCTAAAATTATTTTTTAAAACTACTTTCAATTACAGTGTAACTCAGTCATGTAACTACTACCACTATAGCCTATAAACCTCTCTGGTTTCACCACCCAGGGGTTCAGCTACCTGAATGACAAGCTCTGGTATTGCCTAGCTGCGTAACTAAAGAACAGCTATGAGAAAGTCTGGAGGCGGATAAAAACATTAAAGTTACAGAGGTGAAGATTATCGAGACAACATCATCACTAGCTCAGGGATTCAAGAAGAAAATACCAATGCAAAGGTATAAAACCATAGAGAGAGCTTAGCTGGCCCCTCTGGGAATCATCACCTCCAGTCATCACCATCATCAGTGTCATTAGAGCTGGTGGAAGATGACAGCTCAGCACACTGAGGGTCTACTGAAGGGAGCCATGCAGGACAATCCTTTCTCCCCAGTCAATGCCTGCCAGGCCAGCAAACATTGTGAGCAATGACGAGCACACTCACACTGAGCCTATTAGCTCATTAACTCCTAGGTATCTTTTGTGTGCATTATCAAACAAATAATTGTTTTACACTTATAAGGTGAGTGTATCCTACTTGCAGAATCTTTTTATACCCAGCTCAAACAAACCAAAGAGGGGTTGTTACAGGCCTTACCTTGGCAACAACAAAATTCCATTATCGACAAAGCCAATAACCGAACAGACACTAAACATGTAAGTCACACTCACTCTTATGACTTTACAGAATCACAACGTCTATTTCTCCTGCAATCAACTAATAACAAAGTCATCTATCTTTATACAAATACAAGAATAAAATACAAAAGACATGTATTTTACTTAAAACACTGTCTGGGGTTAGCCATACTGGGCAATTGTGCATTGCCAAGCACTGATTTGATTTTCATTATACTGCACTGACAGCAAAGTCATTTATCTTTTTTCAGCTCCCAGTCTCCTTTTATCTTTTTCTTATGCTTCTGTATTTTTCCTCTATCCTGCAGTGTTGCTGAATGCTGATGAGCAGAAAATGGTACAAAACCACAGTCTCTTTCAGATTAAAAGTTCAGGTATGGAAGGTCCAACTTTTTCCATTTTGGAGTTCCCAAAGAAGTGGTATATTTGGCATTGTCCAGCTATATAAAGATCGGTTAAATACTTCACTAGCTGTATTTCTCTACAACAGAGAGACTTTGAAACAATGTCATGATGTTTCTTTCATGTTTCTAATGTGCTCTCCATTAAGAAGAGAAATTATCTTCCTGTCACTGCAGCCTTGGATGTTTTAACAAAAAAATAGTGACCAATGCAAAAACAGTTTTCCACATAGCAGAACCACAATTTTCAAAATATTTTTTTTTTTGCATTCAACTTGTTACATTTGTAGATTACTAGCATTCCATAAAAATCAAGAAAACTGGAAATATAAAGAAGAAAAAAAAAATCTTCCCAGTGTTCTAGTACTTAGCCTTTAAGTGTGTTAGCATCTCACCAGGGATGTGCAAACAACTGAATTTTTGAATTTATCAGCTGAACTTCCCATTCTTAGTTTGTTAGTATTGAATCAAGATTGCCTTAACAGTTTCCTACCAAAACAAAACCAAAGTATTTAATGTCATGACAGACAATACATTCCTCTTGAAATAAAGCAGAATGTTTAATTTCCTAAGACTTGTTCAAAAAACAAATGTAACATATTTACAGTCAAAATACTACAGCTTATGATTAGAGTGATGCTTCACAAAGCCAACACCTTAGATGTCTTTCAGGTCCTAAAGGTCTCTATGATGTATGTGTCTGCATACAAGATGGTATCCGTACCTCCACTGTCAGTCAATGGAGATCTGTTCAACAGAGTTCATAGAACCTAAAGAGTGATTTAGAATATTCCAGAACAGATACGTCTACATCAGGTCAGTTGACACTGACTAAAACAAACTCAGTGTTGAAGATGTTGGTCAACTTCAGCAGAGCAATTGCTAAAGTTACTAGATTCCTCACACAGCAGTGACCCGAACCATAATTACCTATGACTTCTAGCAACAACCTTCATATTCTCTATTCACTTGTTTAGGCCTGTATATTATCACATTGTCAGAATCTTTTTCAGGAATACCTTTCAGTAAAGTTCCATTAAAGTTTCCTGCCACAAAACAGAACGCAGAAATGCCATTTTCTTGGTAGTCATGAACTCTTCTGCCACACCAGCAGAAACAAGCAATAAGGAATGTGCCCAGAAGTGACATGAACATATAGGCAGAAAAGTGTGCAGTCTGTACAGAATTATTCAGAACAGCTATATGTAAAAAATGCTGCAGGTGAATCTCATAATACCGAGTAGCTGGTTGGCAAAATGGCAGATGAAATTCAACATCACTAAGTGCAAAGAAATGGAAATAGGAAAAAAATAACTGTAACTATACATACATGGTAATAGTCTAAATTAGGTATAGCTCAGGGAAGAACTCTTGGAGTCACTGTGGACAGCTCTCTGGAAACGTCAGCTCAGTGCTCAGCAGATATTCAATAGGCAAACACAATGTTACAACTGATTAAGGAAAGAATAAAAACCAAAACATTATTATGCCACAGAACAAACTCAAGCATACAACTTCGAGCACTGCAGGCAGTTGTGGCACCACCCCTCTCTTTCACTCTGTGTTTCAAAACAGGCACTGCAGAACTTAAAAGGCACAGAAAAGGGTGATAAGAATAAGAAGAGATGGGAAGTAAAAGCCATACAAGAAGAGATTTTCAGTTCTGAAACAGAACAGCTAAACCATCTATAAAATCAGGACTGGTACACAAGAAGTGAGTGAAGGACAACCAGTCACTGATCATCACAGCAAAAGACAAGGGCAGCCAATGAAAATGCAGAATAAATGCATTTAAGTAAACGAGACATAAGTAAAATACAGATCTTGTTGCCACCAATTGTCACAGAGAGCAAAGTGCAACAGCTTCCAACATGGATAATGTACATTCACAGAGAGCAGGTCCTTTGGCAGCTATTAAACCAGTGGCCCATGTATAACTCCAGGTCAGGGTCACTAATAGCTAGAATCTAGGAGTAATACTCCACTGGTTGTCATCTCTAAACTGGTCTCCATATAGGACACGGTAAAATATTTTCCTCCATGGCTGTTCTTACAATAAGCATGGGGGTGTTTTTTAAAAGACTGGGGAAAAAAAAAAACAAACAAAACACTTCATTGTAATCTAACACATGACTTGAAGGCTGACTCTGGGTCTCTTGCACAGTGCCTCTTCCTAGTGGATAATACAGGGCTTTTTTCTCCAAGTACAGTGACCAACACAGGTAGACTCCAAGAAAGAACTGATAATGAGTTCTTAACAATCAGGAAGGTGAGGTACCGACAGAGAAACAGTAAAAACATCTCATCCCTCTGAAGTGTCGCACTTGTAATTCACAACACACCAAGCACCTGGCATTAACTTCTTCACCTGAGTAATAATGAGAGCAGCTTGGATGTGAAAGAGTGGCAACACCACGAGTCCGAGTGGCAAAATAGTTTCATAGACAGTTTTATATTGTTCTTAGTCCACAGTTATGATAGCATATCACTAAAAAGGACAGTCACACGTTTCCTGCTCCTCCCAAGTTAGATCCATGGACTAACCAACCACACATTGGGTAAGACGCTTCAGTCAAAAGATTATTAAATTTTTTCATTAGTTTCTCTTTGGATTATTGCAGTGAACAGGCTCGCTGTTTAGCCACAGATCACTAGATCTGACAGAAATGATATAGCAAAAGTGTGCAGGTGAGGGTGGGGTGAACAACTCTGCCCAGTAGCAGCTCTCAGCTGCACTGCATTACATACAACCCTAAACTGCAACATATGGTTCAGCAACATTATTTGAACTTGCTCTGCTAAATGAAAAAAACAGAAATCCTTGGACTTGAAAGACAGTGAATCTGAAGTGACTAGATGTCACAAAGCAGCCACTGAAGAAGAAAGAAAAGGATATGAAAATCTGTGGTTAAGAGTTGGTAGGTAGGGGGAAGCTTGCTCAAGTTCAGGTGACAGAGCTCAATAAAGATGGAAAAGCACTTAAACTTGTAAATGTTCATCGTAGCTATTACAGTAGTTCAACTTCATGAAAATATCCTAGCATCAGTAAATTTCTGCATTTGAGAGGAAGCATCTTTCAGAGCAGATAGATTCTGCGGGGAAATCAGTTTTGTTCTTTTCTGGACTTCCTCATGTAGGTACTGCAAGGTATCATTGTACTGGTGAGTTCAGTTAGGGAATAGACTGTATAATTAAATGTTTTTAAATACTTTATATGCTGCTAAAGCACATACGTACGTATGAAACAGTACTCAGGATATTTCTTCTTAGCCACCAACCCCCGAATAACGGAATTATAAAACCAGGCAACTCTACGCTACCAGCTGCACTATGATTCACTGATTCTTTTTATCCTCACAATACTTCATGGTAGTGCAATCATTCCTAGTCATATGTGACTCATCAAAGTATTTTGTAGTAAAGACAAATGTTATAATATGCCCTATTGTAACCATGCAAATTACAAATCTTCATTTCCATACCTAAATTATGCTTTTGCTGAACTTTTTCTGCTGCTCAAGCAGCTCTCACATACAAGCTAGTTAGGCATTTCAAAGTTGTTTCATAGTAAGAAGTCCCAAGCTTTCTGAAAGGCAGCCTCCTTCATCTCCTTTCACTTTCTCAAGCCTCTTCATGCTTTCCACATCACTGTTTTGAAAAGGTTTGCAGTAGGTTCTTAAGTCTAAGCTACTGTATCTCTCCTCTGTATGCCTCACATGTTTCCTGTGGCCAGAAGTTAATGTAACTTGACTTGGCAGACAAATTACACAATACTTGCCACAGCAATTCTGAATGACCAGTCCTCTGTGGATCATCACAAGCCAAGCGATAAAGAGACACAAGGTTCAAGACACAAGTTTCAAACTTTCTTTTTCTGCGCCAAGATATCATACTCCCAGTGAATTCATCGTTCTACTATCTTGGGGCCTATTAACTTTAATATACTCATTGCTATCCCCATCCACAATAGATGTAATATTTTTAAGTAGAAAACTTAATAGAGTCTACTCTATTTCTTAATCCTCTGCATATTAAAACTTTTAAAAAACTGATCGTCAGGGTCAGCAGGTAACTGCAATGTAATTTTAGAACTGTTCCTATTAACTGCCTAAATTTCCAGTTCACACCAAATGATCTTGGCTCAAGAATAAACAATAAAGAGCTCCAAGGAAAGTAAAGTATAACCTTGTGAGTATTTTTTTTTTAAACCAAACACAAAGAGGAAACACGACCCCACATTTCATGGGTAAAACAGCTGATCACAATAAAGCATACTAAAAATCACAGCCCCTAACTAAACCTCAAACTGAAGAAGATCTCAGGCTCCAGAAGAAACCCCTGCTACGTACTCCTTCAAAAGAAACAAAGAGAATAGAGAAGAAATAACATACATTCCTTTCCCAATAGGACCTAGAACAGCGAGAGTTTTTAAATTCAAGCACAAAGGCAAACATACGCTTTATACGCATCACAGATGCATACTCTCTGTGCAAGTAGACGGACAATATTTGAATGAGTAAAACTTGAGCATGGGATGATAGGAGGCTTGCAAATAAGGGCAGAATGCTACTATTACCTTTGCTGGTGCTTATCACAGAAAGGTGATATAGTAAAAGTACAGTGGGCTGAAACATATGAGATATTCCCTGTGATTACTCTGTTCTTTTACTCTAGAACTGCATCTTTAACACATTTTATACATATGGAGTTGCTAAGGAATAAAAAACAAAGGTTAATGAAGAGAAGAAAACCAAGTTTGGGCGTCAAGCCCTTTCCATCATCTGAAAGCATTTAGCAAAACTTCTGTAAGATGAGAATTATTCCTTTAGTCTGGAAGGGGGGGAAAGCTTATGTCTTCTCTGACACAACGCTGGCCAGAAATATTAGTATTTATTTTATGAATGCATACGCATTTATACATATGACTGTAAATGAAGCAGTACCTGTTATCCCTCATTGACATTCCCACATACAGATTTGGGCTTCTATCTGAATTTCACAGGTGGGACAGAAAACTATCAAACTTTCTCACCAGGTATAAATGTCTCCCTTTTTTCCCCATGGTATTTAGAGAGTAACAGTGAACTTACTCCAAAACAGCATTATCAAATTTTAAACATATAGGAACACTTTTCCATAAAATGAAACACAGCCTGATGTACTGTTGCTCAACCACGGACTGTGATTTAATTAGCCACAGGACTGAGGACGTACAAGAAACATTATGTGGTATGCGAATGATTCAGTAGGTGTATGTATTTCTTTGAAATTAATCCATAGGAATCCACTTCCCTTCTTCCTCCTCCACCTTTTATTCCTTTCTTCTTTTATCTCCTCCACCTTTTATTTCCTCTTCTTTTATCTTTATTAACTAAGGTACTGCTTGCTGTCCTGAGGATATAAACTCTTAATTGAGGTTCCAAGCTGCTGTGACCACCAAACTATCTGCTGGTCTCAGGAAAGGGAGGGTGAGAGGGAAGAAAGTGCGGGTATCCCCAGAGGCACCCCCAGTGAATGCTAATAACTACTTGCCTCTTATCCCCTCCCCCACTGTAGTCATTTCAAATAAATAAAGTATTAGTCTTCTCGTTCTGTCCCACACTGCCACACAGCTCCACTGCATGCTGTGAAACAAAACGCCTCGCTAAATATTTTTCAGGATAATCCACTGTGGGATAACTTTTTTTTAATACACTTTAGGTCATTTACCCTTCAAAGAGAAACATAATCTGCTTTCAAATTATGCTGTTCCAAATAAGAAGATAACAGGCTCAGTTCTCATCTCTGGCTGCTCTTGCCATGTCTCAACAGCACAGAGCAGCCAGAAAGCTGCCAGGCAGGAGCAGTGGAGGATCTCCTAGGGGTACTGTTCAGCAGAACCAGGCCAGGGCAGCTGGTTTTCTGCTATTTGTCCCCACCCCACTGCACGAGAGGGGTGCCAGGGGACGGGGCCGTGTGCCGGGCTCAAGCATTTGGGCAGTCGCAGCAGCCACGAGATGGGATAAACTCGAGAATGAGACCACCGCTGCAAGGAGGTCGAGAGTCACCCTTGCTATTCCCACGGCTGTAGAGTTTGCGCTGTGCAAATGACACCCTTGAAGAGTGGCAGAGACAGTCATGTGAAGTCAGCCTGTGCCAGGCTGGACCCTGGAAAAATCACATTTATGCTATGAAGGTGTGCCATTCTGGCGTCTGATAAAAACAATCTTCAGAAGAGGTACCTGAAGTGTGAAAGCACCCCACTGGAAGAATTAAAAAGTCTTATTAACCCTACAGACACCTTCATAGAAAATCAAACAAATCGACTAATTCCTCTACTAGTACAAATGGGGGTAACACCACAAACCATAGAGCCTTTCCTCTACTCCAAGCAGCAAAAAATACTGGGACAAAGGCAAAAATAAGATGGCATTTGTGCAGGTATTCCAGCACAAAAAACTGAGGTAAAGGCAAGCCTAGAAGGTGAATGTTACAAATATTTGACTGTCAGAAAGGGAGAGGTTGGACTGACAGCAGTTACAAATCTCCAAAAAGCGTGGTTACTTTCCCACCACTGGCTATAAAAAATGGGAACAAATAGGCTAAATTTCTTGTTCGTGTATGAAAAATATGATTAAAACTTACCTAAACCCTGGAGGAGAGACTGGTCTATAAATAAATAAAGTACACATCACTCTCCTCCCTCACGAATACTGTATCTGTCACTCAACCAGATGTCAACTAAGCCACCTGCCTCAGTAATCCATTTTCACTGCACAGAGCACATTTACTATGGTAGGTATACAGGATAACACCAGTTTGACTGACAGATGTTCAGGTTGGTGCAGGAACATGTTCACCTTTACGTTGTCCTGGGGTGAGATACCTCCTACAGATTATTTGGCACTTCATTTTTGCTTTCATAGCAAGAGCGTGACTCTTATGGAAACATGTTAATAGACTCTTGCTACTTCCTTGGATGTCAGAAAGCAGAGTTCATACTGATGCCAAGGACAGAGACCTTAACGAATAAGTTAACGAAGTCAAACATGACAGCAGAACATAAGAGGCATAAGGAGACATGAAAGAATGTAGTACAGAAAGCAGAGCACAGCTCGCCTTCACCATGAGTTACGTTGTCACAGTACATACTCCTAAGCATATGCTCATTAGTACATTAAAGGAAAAGGAAATAAGAGTCTTTCCTCCTCCATCTCCCTCCTTTCCCTGCTTATAATGTGGAAAATGGGAGGAACTGCAGGGACTTCACACTACTCTCCTCTGAGCAAATGGCAGGGAAGGAGTGGAAAGTACCAAGATTCCCAGATTTTTCTTTCTTTTCATTAGCCAGAAGAGACCCCAGATGAAGTAATGCCCTTGAACATACGGAATTGCAATCAAGACCCTGGCCTGATGCTTGTCAGAAGGGCAATCACGGGTGCTGCCTCTCTCTCTGCTCCGTTACTGAAAGCCAGCCATATGCCTACAAATTAGCCATAAATTAAAAATTTACACTTTTTGACAAAGTCTTCTTGCTACTACACACTATAGTTCAGTATACCATTGCCACCAGATACTGACAGGTGATCTTCCAAGGCAAACCAGAACAAAACGTTGTTCCCAAACTCAAGTCTCAACTCAATATTATTTGCAGAGTGCATTGCAGAGAGTTTATGTTAATAAAATAAATATCACATTTAAATACTGCATGTACTACAAGTGCTGACGGAGAGGATTTTTTTAAAGGAGTAAGCACAATACACGTACAGTGTTTTCCTAGTGCATTCGACTTGCAAATTCAACCAGAAATCAATAACAATGGATTGCAAGTTTGCAATTTATGTTTTTAACAGATTCCCTGGCATATTCAGTTTAGCATGGATGCTGATCACATAGGTTTTTGTTTGTTTGTAGCCTATTTTGTAGCTATAGTATTTAAAAATTAATAAACTAAAAGTCATTTTCAATATACAAACCTGAAACAGAATGGGTAAACAAATATTGATGCAGTGAATCTGAAAAAGCTACGATTTCTTTGGATTACTAATGTATTATATTATGGTTCCCCACTTAACTAAAACAATTCACAGCAGTAAGCACTGAACTAAATAAGAGGTACTTGCAGAACCAGCCTTTCTGTTGTTACTACAGAGAAAGTTTCATAGAAGCAAAAGAAAACATAATCACACCTATCCATGTTCACATGTGCATGTGCTTTTCTAGCTCCATGTAACTGCATACCTCCCAACACACTCTTTGTACCATGCATTTTATTTTTAACTGTTTGATGAAAGCTATTTTGGGGAAGGCAAGAGTGGGACATACGCAATGAAGACCAAAAATGAATGGGTATCACCGTTTCACTATCAGAGCACCATTCCAGGACATATAAAGATTAAACGTTACGAGTTTGCATCGCATCAGGCTTCAGAAAAATGCTTGGTGCTTCCTGCATTAGCTGCTGTTTATCAGATACACGTGTGGCCTCCCAGTGGTAAGTGATGGGCTAACAAAAGTTACTTTTCAGGTATAGGTGGGCTAAGAAAGTAAAGCTCAGCTCTGGAGTGGGACTAAATTCAGGCTGCAGAGGAAGAAAACTTAATTTTAACTGAGGACTAATTCTACGTTTGACAGCTAAATCATTCTGCTGTAACCAATTTGCTCACCCACAAAGAATTATCTGGTGTATAATTGCTTCAATACTGATTAATAAATAATAACTGATGTAGAGACTTTGCTGGCAGTTAATAACCAGCAGCTGAAGAGAGGGCCTAAGGCAGAGCCTCAGGCCTTTAACCCAGGTAGTCATTAACTGACAGAAAATGCCTGTTCTTGAGGTCATTACTGCTATTACATAAAAATATTAATACATTTTTCAAATATAGAATAATTTTCTAAAAGCTACAGGCTGAACAGCACAATAAGTGCAGAGTTATTTTAGAGAGAACTGATGGGTTTGGGTTTTTTCTAGAAGCTGAATGATGGAACCCACTGGGGAAAAAGTTACTCTAAATAGTTGTTCAACCTAGTTTGTTTTGGGGGTTTTTTTAGACTATTAATGAAAGTCAGCTCTTCAGTCTCCTCAGACTGATCACCGCACTGCAGGTGAGGGAAAGCCCACCCTGACTGCTAGAAGCACTACGCTACCTCCAGTCATCTTGTCTTAAGGCCAAGTATAAAAACCATGGTCCCATGGTACTGGAGGTAAACTAGCATGAGCTGTTGGAAGTGCACTGATTCTGTCCGAAGTCTGCTTATGTGACTCTGTTCACTAGCCCTTCCTGGGCCAAAATGATTTTTCACTTCTGCAGAACCAAGCGTCTTTTTATGCGACGTTGAACCAAACTGAGTGAGCCCCCCAAACATAAGCAGAAGAGAATTAAGTACTGGGACGTTTATGCAGGCTCTCTGCAAGCCAGAGAGCACTATGGAAACAATAATTATCTTATTTTCCTTTAGCCAGATTATTACAGCTCCTCCTCATTGACCAGGATAAGACTTAACTGCACTGTAAAGTATTGAGTTAAGATCTTTACTAACCAGGAGCTTGTAATCCCTAATTACATCTTAGATAAAGTAATAACAAAACAACAGCAGCACAATAAGGGTTGGCCTTATTGTGGTATGACTCTTCTCATAAGATCTTTCTTAGCCTCAAGGTCTTTCTCTGTAATTACTCGGCACTGATGACTCTACAGTAATGTTTAATATAAACGAAACCAAGACCCAGCTGTAGAGGTCTCTTCAAAGTGTAAATGCATGGATTCAACCAGCCAGTGGAGGTCCTACCCTGAGCAGCTGACCAAACTGTGGTCAGGCCCACACACTGCCAGTCCTGCAACATATGCTGCAACCATTTTGGAACAGGAGCGGGAGTAGCAAAAGTGCAACCACGCAAAATTCTTCTTTCAGCACTGCCTTCCATCAGCGTTCCTCCTCCCACTCACCACCACCCAGCCAGATAGCCACTTCCTTTCGCTGCTGCTCACTCCCATCTGCTCTGGCGCTGCCTGCACTTGCACTTCTAACCCCTGCGCCCACAGTCCCTCCTGACTCCACTCCTTTCCACAAACTTTCTGTTTTTTCTTTTTAGCAGATACTCCCCCTGACAAGAGCCAAACACTTTAAAGCTGCCAGTTGGCACTTTATTTCCACACCTATCTCCACACCCCATCCACAGCAAAAGAGAAGAATGGTAGAAGACGAATCTCCCCGAAACATCTCCTTCCAGCAATGCATTCATCTCCACTGATATACTCTGCTTCGTCCCTGAGCGCTCACTCCTTCCACTAACTGAAAAGAGAAAGAATTAGCAGGAAAAAAAAAGAATTAAAATAACTTACAAGACAATAAGAAGGCATGTCCACCTGACAAAGGAATGAGAAACTGGGGGTTTGGAAAAAAGAAGTACAGCTAAACACGTACAGTAAAAATAAATCCAGACAGTGGAAAAATAAAGTAACAATAGTAGGAAAAGGCCTGGTGGATTGAAAGCACAGATAAAGACAACAACGAAGGAAAGAGACATAGAGATGATGTGACAGACATTACAATCCAGCCAGCAATATTTTGCTTTTAAGAATTACTGACAAAGAACACACACAAGAGGTATAATTAGGAAATACAACATATGAGTAGAAGTAAGCAAGCACGTGAAGGTGATTACTGCATCGTGCAAAGACAACAGTACACGGATCCCATAATTTTCACCCACTACAACTTGCACAACTGCTAGAGCCATACAAAGATCAGCTAAGCCTGCTCCTAAGGGCATCCCTCCTCCCTCAATACAGCATTACCTCAGGCAGCACCCTGGTAGAACTATACTGCTCCCTAGTCCGCAGCAGCATGGATGACTGCACCACAAGTCCTTTCCACAGGAATCAAGGCCCTGCCCAAAGGCAAAGGCAGTTGCAGTGGTTACCTGTAATGCCAGGTGAATCTTAACAACCTATTATGTATCTGTAATGCATACAAAAAGTCAACTCCGCCTTTAAATTACCTGCTCTGGAAGGGATTCTGATCAGACCCATATGGGGACTAAAGAGTTATGCTGTTGATTCACATCCACTGAGCTGTGCTCCTAGGAAAGCACTGCTTGTCTTAATGCCCCTTTCCAAATTAATTTTAGTGTATGAAATATAGAACATCTTCATTTCTGCAAGAATTATATAGGATATATAAAAATTACTATTTTGATTGGATACCTAAGCTTTCCAAAAGTCAGTTTCTATTTATAACTTGCTTTGTATTTGAATCTCACACTTAGTTAAAATTAATTTTGAGGTCAATGTCACACTTTGAAAAAAAATGAACAGCTAGCATTTAACCATTTTTGAGCAACAAATCTGCTTTCGATCTCACCATTTCTCCTGTTGCTTGGGGAGTTTATCTACCCTTGACCATAGCACTTTAGTCTAAAGACTGGTCAGCTGGAAGAGAGGTGAGATTTCAATCATTAGCATGCTGTCACAATTTGAAAGGAAAGCCCCCTCCCCACAAAACATTTTGTGAACCAAAACCAAGTTCATGAAAGTGCCAAAACAAAAGCAAAAGTATATGCAAGCTGAAGTCTTTGAGGTGTCTACTATATCTACAAAATAAATACTATATACATAGCATTGATTCCCCAATGCAAGAAAAGGCCAATGAAGATGCTTCAATATGGAGGTTAGATTAACCTTCCTGAACATTCATTCATTTTTAGAAGCAAACTTACTTTTATCATACATTTACATACATTGCCATGGATATGGAGGCAACTAAATTTTAGTGAAAAAGTGGCTTTGGAGGAAACGAAGAAGTTTAAAATTGTATGTGCCAGGATTCAGATAATTTCAAATTCATCCAGTAGTGTCCATGAACTCCTGGTATTGCAATACAAAAGACTCAAAAAGATGGATTACCTCAGCAATTCATCTGAATGAGCACAAGTCTGAATGGAAGGCGTGTGCCGTGAGTTCATAGCTTAAAAGATACTCTTTCAACAAAACTAAATAACATTTAAAGATGACCAGATCACAAGTGGACTGAAAAATAGCAAGACATATTTAAACAATAACTCAGTGTAAACTATTTTGGTATTCCTGGGCATTAATATACTTCTGTGATAGGGGGCATTACAAAAAAGAAAAGCTAAAACTCTAGACTAACCGAACAATTTTATGGGATAAGAAGCTATCTCAATCTGTGTAGGCTTTTGGTTTTCAAGTCTTTGTGAAGATTCCCTGCTAATTTGCATAATTGTTGGCAAAGTTCTGTATAGTAGTACTGTCAAGCTGCTGGAGTATACGTATATATGTACATCCTACATGCGCTGAACCAGCAGATTCAAGCATAACTATCAGGCTCTTGTAGCCACGAATTCCTAACAAATAATTACTTGGTTTTTTTCTTCGGATTCGTGTTAAACTAAAGTATTGAGAACAGTTTTGCTAAACACAAGAACAGCAGAATGTTACCAATGATTGTCTATAAGACGTGAGTCTGCCTCTCTCTTCAGGGTATCAAACATACTCAAGCAGCAGAAATCTGAGCTCTGAATTAACGCTACAAGAAAATGAGTTAAAGAGGAAATAGGCTGTATCTTTCAAATTGATGGTGCTGAGGTCCATCTCCCATGTTTCGTGTATTTGCTTACACTGATGTTGGAAGCTGAACTGCTTGCAGCTGTTTCTCAGACAAGTCTAGGACATTTCAAAGAGAGATAACAGGGTAGTATTATGTAGTATAAACTTGCAAGCTGTATTAGAGCACAGGGAACACAAGACCTACCTACTAGAGTATACACCAAAAACTTCCATCCTATTACAGTTAAAGGAGAACCTCAAGTAACCAGTGTTTCCTAAAGCTGAAAAACACCATGCCATTCTTACCTTAAGACTCAATCCTTCAGCAGGTGGAGTACATTACAATGAATATCATCAACTCCTACCTGGATAGAAGTCTGTTTTGGTACTGGTTGATAGGGAGTAAGAAATGGCCTGACACCTCACCCTGTTCTACTAGTCCAGGGAATACTCCTCTTTATCAGGGAGTGTAGTGATCGGACGAGGGATAACAGTTTTAAACTGAAAGAGGGTAGATTTAGATTAGATACTAGGAAGAAATTCTTTACTCTTAGGGTGATGAGACACTGGAACAGTTGACCAGAGAAGTTGTGGATGCCCCATCCCTGGAGATGTTTAAAGGCCAGGCTGGATGGGTCTTTGAGTAACCTGGTCTAGTGGAAATCGTACCTGCCCATGGCAGGGGGGTTGGAACTTGATGATCTTTAAGGCCCCTTCCAACCCAAACCATTTTATGATTCTATGACTATTGCAAGAGCCAGAGGCAACCAATTCCTCATCCCAAGAGGAATCCCTCGTTTAATCTTTTGGCAGCAGCACAAAGAAACAGTCATCCGCTTCTCCCTCCTTACTACTTTGCCTTGGTGCTTATGAGATCCTTTTCTAACTCAACTCACTGAACTGAAAGAGAAACAACCTAGCCAAAAAAAAAAAAAAAAACCACCCAAAACAAAACACAACCAACCCCACAAACACAAAACTAGGACTTGCAGGCATGGTCTCAGCAGTTTCCACATCCTTACACTTATAGGTTAAAGAACCTCAGAGATACACTTGTTAGACATGCTTTCTCCTTGACTTTCATGGGGCCAGAGGATAGTGTCATAGCACGCTGGCCATTGCATGAAAGGGCTGTAAAGGGGTGAAAGGCCCCCAGTGTCCTACCCAGCTGTTCCAGTAACAAAGCCAAGACTTATTTCCTGATCACTTCAGTATGGCCTAAAGGAGGGATGCCAATGAAAAGGACTGTCCTGGGTCCACCCTCCCTCACCTTCAGCACAGACCTGAACCTGTACAGTCATACCAAAAGCTGGATCAGAAAATTGATTTGGTTGGAAACTTACCATATTTTCATTTATTTTTTCAGGTAAGTTTTCAGTCGGATCATATGGCTGTATAGAGCTGAAGGCTGGCACAAGGAAGGCAAAAAATACCTTTAGCTCAGAGAAGGTGGGACAAGTTCCCTCCACAGCGGCTCAATGCTGAGGCTAGCTAAAAGTGGTTATGGAGACATTTCCTGACCCAACCAGCAACGGAAGACCTGCAGTCCTTCTTCATGCCCCCAGGTTACAGCACACAGTCATAGAGCATTTGCAGAAGGTAAACATCCCCTTTGCTCCGGCACACAGCTTAAACTGCCGCCTAGCCCTCTGCTGCCAGAACTAGTTCTGTTTTGTTATCCACAGCAACTAAGAAGGAAGGGTTTCTCTGTATGTTCACCTCAAAAATCGAGATGACAGCACTGTGAAATATTATATTAAGCTGACAGCATTTCTCATATATGTTTTGGCTTGTTATACAGTTCTGAGCTTGATATTTGTAAACAAAAACAAAACTGAGATAAATAAAGGATTTTCTCTCTTTTTTTCATGGCATAACTCCTGGAAGCATGCCATATTTGGCAACAACAACTCCAGAAAGTAAGTGCTTCCATCACCCTGGACCTCCACAGGAAGTTGATAGGTTGTAAAGTCCTAAGATAGAAATTACTTTATGAGCCTTCTGAGCTAGCACACAGCACACCAAGGGACATGTCAGTACTGAAGGAAGGAGAGTGGAAAGCCTGCCAGTATTACTGCTTTCTTTTAATAAATAGTTCCACGAACACTGTTATTGAAAAGGCTACAGAAAAAAACAGAGAAAACTTCCCAAGAAAATCAAGGTGAAGCAAAATGGCATATTTAAAAGCTTAAAATTTCATCAGCCAACCACACCTACTAAGCTAACCAGTAAGAAAAAGCATTAGACAAACGAAAAATGTTAGACAAACCTTCAGAAAAGGTCCCAAACGATAAACACTATCATTAAATAAACCAGCAAATTTTAGGAATGCTAATCAAGAAAATACTTTAAGTACTTGATGTTATGATCCCTTACAAAATGTAAGGGTTTTCAAAATAATGACATGTATTTGATATAACATTAGAAATACTTACAACTACTCCACTCTTGGTGACAGTTTCCCGGTATGTAAAATTGCACACTGCCCAAGCTAGGTAATATGTGGACATGAGAGGAGTCTGTGAAAAGTGATCTGTAACCCATCCATCTTCTTCAAAAACAGAAGTTTCAACTGGCATGTTTGACAAAGATAAGTAAGTTGCTTGATGCCTGATGCTGATTTTGAAAGTGGCCTTGTAGATGGGCTCGTCAAAACAAGGAAAGGCTTTTCTGGCATGAGTAGGAGAAAACTGCGTAACACCAAGAAACCTGGAAAAGAAGCAAACAAACAAAAAAAAAAGTGATTACTAACTGTGCACACCATTTGATTCCTGGATGTACCAAATAAGGCATTGCTTGACTATTGTGGTCTAAGGGGGAGAGGGAGGAACAAACTGTATAAAGTATACAGTGTTCGAACACTGCTTTACCGCTTTCTTACTACCTGTGCTGCAATGCAATTGATATAAAGTAATGGTCTACACGTTTCCTACAAATGTGCAAACACCACACTGACGTTAAGCAAATAATCCCTCGCCTTGCATCAAACTTCAGGTTCTAGCAGTTTTGTTCATCAATATGTAAAAAAAGTTAGCCAATATTGGTTATACACTGCAAAACAAGCACAGTCCTCAGTTCAAACCAGGATTTAAGAGCCTTCAGGGAGTTCACTCTGCCCTGACACACTGACAGGACACTTTGCCTTTCTTTGGGCATGAGAACTTACAGTGGCCGCACAGTGCTCTCAAGAGGGTCATTGTTTTCCATTGCTGATTACTTCTGTACTGGTTGCACGTAGGTCTGAGACACACTGAGACTAAACAGCACTGCTGTGACTGTGCAAGTCCAAAAAACCATTCTGTGAGCTTTGCAGAATTACAACTGTAAACAAATGATTAAACAAGCAGAGAGTAGTTCACTTTTCTTCTACATATGCTTTTCTTTTCTGGTGTGTTTTATAGAGAACAAATCGATGTTCTCAGTTAATAGGTCAAATTATGAAAAGATCTGTGAAGGAGGAAAATACATTTATTATGCCACTGTAGAGAATGGGAAGGCTTTAGTTTGACAATAAAATTTGTAACTGCTTTTTTGGAACTAAAGAGTTTTTAATCCAGATAAAGAGTAGGAACCTTGCTGGGTAGAGACTTATATTTATACATTTGGAGAAAACCCACGTGCACTGATCTCTTTGCAGAAACAAGAAGCTACACTTAAAAGGTTGAATTATGGGGTTCGATAAGAATAATTTCTGGAGGCATGCAGGATGAGAAAATGACTATGAGCCAACTACGTAACTGTAAAGGTAGCACATATGTAGGCTTTTTGAGTGGTATTGATTCACGTCTCACTTTCCAAGGTTCCATCAGTGGAAATAACCATGCAATTTTAGATACCAGGTAAACATTTATCAGAATTTTAGAGGTTGACTAATCATCTGTTATTCCTCTGAGAGAAGAGGATGGGTGAATGGATTCAATATAATGAAAATGGTAGCACCTATTATTAATCAGCCTATAAGCATTATTCTGCAATAGGATACTCTCTAATGCCAAGGGAGAAAAAAATAGGTAGCCTGTAAGGAAAATAAAGTATCTAACGTCTTCTAAAACTTCTTGGGTTTTACACATATTTTGGAGCAGTAGTTTATAAAAAAAAAAAAGAAGAAACAAACTTCTTGAAACATTACACTTTTCTTTTGCTATACTGCTTCCATGCGTGATAGAACTAGATATTTGTTTTCCAGTTACATTACCACCTCTTTCAAATAAGGCTAACTTTTTAAAAAACTTGAAGTTTTTTTCCACCTCTGAAGCAGTTACCCTTGGTCTTTTGTCTAAAATAAAAAGCCTTATTTGGCTAGTAATTATGGAAGGAATGCATCATGTCACATTTTTCTTGTCTCATTATAAAATGTGCATTACTAAAATCATAATTCTGCATAAGGTTACTAAATATAAGGTAAAAAGTTGGTGTCAGGTATTCCAGTGTTCATCCAACAAAATTCCGTATTATCAGTAGATTTGCACTAGTGCAACAAAGCGAAATCAGCCAATTAAATGAAGCAAAGCAACTTAATTTATATGCAAAGTATTTCAAGTGGACCTGATTCTGCATTCTAAGCACACTCTAAACAGCTACAGATACCAACAGAAGCTGCAAGTGAGCATGGAAAACTGTACTGGCCGGTTATTAATAAAGCAAGAATGATGAACTTTCCTCTACAATTAACAATTTTAATGAGCTCAGTCACACATGCAAATGCATACTTAGGGAATACTGTATATATTCTGACACTCTAAATAAGGAAGCTCCCACACACGCACTTCTCAGAGATCCTATCAGTAGTCTTTTAATATTTGTTACGTGTTAGGCCATCAAAACAATCCCTTCACCAATAAAACCTGGTAAACTCTGCATCTTCTGTATTCTCACAGATAGATGTATCCACATACCCATAACTGAGAAAACACTAGGCGGTCAATATTTCATACTAAAAATACATCAACTACCAATAACAGTGATATTTATGACATGTGCATTACTATCAAACATCGATTTGCTTGTTGTGCCATAAAGCAAAACAAACAAAAAGTTACAACCTACTTCCCAAAGACTAAACCCATACCCATGTTTTTTTTAAAAAAAAAAAAAAAAAAACAAAACACAAAACCAAAACATTATGAGAGTTTATCTATTTCCCTCTGTGTTAAGAGGAAAAAATGAACAAAACTTCTATAGCGTGCCAAAAGTGAAGAGCAGGCTGAGTATTTCATCCATCTCTCTACGCACCTCTGCGGGCACTGACATTTTTATCTCCAATTCCCCAAAATACCGCCATAAAAAGTTGTACTTCTGGGAATGACAGCCTTGCAGCTTGTCTTCTCAGTGTACCCACGGCAGTAATTTGCAGGTGTTTTAATTCCACCTCATCTATTAAAGGAAGACATGTGTTTCCTCAACAACCTATCTATTTTGACATCTTAGTTGTTATAAGATGGAAGAATATGTCTGTTTGTTTTGTCTGCACAATGTAAGAACTTTTTTTTTTTCCTTTTCATTTATGCCAAAGTTTGATGTTCATTTAAACTATGCGTACATATCCTTATGGTACTCTCCAGCAGCTCTGTATTAAATGTTTGTTGATTACTGCCAGTAAATTCTGGCACATAATGCAAAGTAAATTTGCAGCGTATCACTTGCATTTTACATTTCAATTAACACAGCAAAGATTTCAGTAAGAAAATAAGTACTTTTATGGGGATATCAACATTTCAGGCTGATTTATGACTTTCACCTGTGAAGACCACAGAAAATGACCCAACTTTATGAAAAAAATTATAAAGTGAAGGCATTACTATGTTCATGAAGTCTCACAGTTAGCCAGATTTATTCACTCCTCATATACAGCAAAAGTGAAAAATGATGGTTTAGACCCTTTTATAGCAACCGCTACTCCAACAATGTTGCTGTATTTTAATTGAATATAAAGATGTCAAAAAGCTAAAGTCCTGCTGGAACATCAAGGTCTCTCAGAGCATGAGAGAAGCCTGTCTATCTATCACAGCAGAAGCCTTCCATGTTTAAGGACTACAAATGGTTATATGTATTACATTAAAAATGAGTTACTAATCAAAATGCAAATTGCTACACTGCAAGAGCACACTCTGAACAAAGAAGTTCCCTGGTTTAGAGTGTGCGTTATTTACTTCATACTACAGTGAGTTGTTAAGCCTGTGACAGTTGAAAAGGAAAAACACCACTTCTATTTAACACCTGAAACTCTAACCACGCACCAACTACAGTTTTAAAAACATTTTACTGCAAGAAATATAAGTGAGCTGGTGTAAAGAAAAAAATGCCACTGGTTTCAATATAACAATGCTACCTTACACAAGGTAAGGATCTCACCCAATATGACTATATTCAAGTGTATTAAAAACAAAACAACTTGTATATCAGTAGTTACACAGAGAGTACTGGGAAACACATTTTACCACTGCCTTTCACTCCATGTCTTAAGCTAGCTTGATGATTCAAAAAGTTAATGGGGCTTTTGTTGTTGGTTGTTTTTTAAATCATAACTGGGGCATCAGCATTGAAGTGTAATACAGTAACTCCGGAGAAATGTCACTGCAACACCTATTTGACAGTTCAATTATTCCTATACAAAGTTTAAATACACAAGAATAATAACTGCCTAAATAATTTCTTGTGTTTGTAAAGTGAATTATACACCCTGCTGTCAGCAGTATTTTGTTTTCTGATTTGCCCATTTCCGTACAGGTATGCAAGAACTCCCGATTACCCCGCTCATTCACTCCTCAGTGATAAAAGGCGATTTATCTGCATCTTTTCCTACAACCACGCTTTTCCAAATTTCCATTTTATTCCACTGCGATGACAAACTGCACAAACTTAACTACAATCCAGCTTGCGGTTCTAACATCGGGCTCTTTAAAATTGTGAGTAATCATAGTAACAAAAATACGTTTTAATACAGGGGCTGTTGATTTAATTGAGTTGGTGAGCACTCTTTTTCTGTCTGACTTACTTTTTTTGCCCCGTGCTTTCAACTATAAAGTCTTGGCTTCGCAGTACGGAACAGTCAGATTCAGGGAGAGAGAACCTGTCACTGCGTGAACATTTCAAGACAGGACAGCTTAAAAAGAAACTCATTCTGAAATTATAAACCATGCCAGAACTGCCAAGAAGCCTACCCCATCTTTTGTATTGCAAAGTCTGATTGTGGTTAGAGGAGAAAACTACATTTAAAAAAAAAAAAAAAACTCTGTCACTGCCTGGACGGGGGCCTCCATGGTGAGCCTGCCTATCGTGACAAGGGCCTCGACAGGGACCCAAGGGCTGCAATAAGAAGAGTACATACAGATGAACGTGGAACCTTGTTCTGCGTGAAAGCAGGGAGCCGGTCCGCCCTGTGGCGGGGTGTAAGCCCGCAGCGCCCCAGCTGCGGCAGGTGGCGTACGCCTGTTCCCGGTACGGGGAATCACACCCCGCCGCCTCCTGCCGCAAGTAACGGGGTAAAAACACAAACAGCAGAGACCTCCCGCTCCCCTGCGCGCCGCTGT
>NW_009649036.1:985187-1009643 GCF_000708025.1 Charadrius vociferus
GGTCGGGGCGTGCGGAGGGCGAGAGCCGGGCTGCGCCGGGGACGGGGCGGCTGCCGGGCTGCACAGCCTCCGAGCCGCAGGACTTCCCGGGATTATACACAAGTGAGTGTCCTCGCCACATAAATATTGAACGCCGGTGCTGTGTCGTGTTTATATAGGCTTAATAAAGAGCCGCCGACTACGCGTTTGGACAACAATAGCGCTGTCATACTAACGCGGGGATGGAGCCGGAAAAAAAAAAAAAAAAAAAAAAAGGATAAATACTCCCACTTAAATCGATAGTATTAATATGCCGAGAAAAATAGAAAATCACTCTAAGTGTTGGCTGGGACTTTCAGAAATCCCCCTGCCGTTACTCCGCGGCCCCAGAGCAGCCTCCGCGCTCCTGCTCTCCCTCCTGCCCGAGCGGGACCCCTCTTCTCGGCTGGAGGGGTTTGAGGATGCGGTAAATGCTGCCTGGGGTAATACAGCAACGCGTGGCTTGAGTAGTCCTAGGAGCGAACCCCGGTGTGGAAAACTGAATTACTGGAACCCGAGCCCACTTCGTCCACCTGCCCTCAAACTTTTGCACATGGGGACTGCGGAAACACAGACTTAATATACACAGTGGGGATCTAGGTCGATGTGTGAAAGCATCCCTGTTCCCTTTATTGTGCTTGCATACTTCAAAAACTAGCTTCGTTCATTTTCTCTTTTGAATCTCTTTAGTTCCAATCTTGTAAGCAGTTGCAGATGTGTTGATCCACAGCATTCAGTCCTGTGGAATCTACAGGAATATATGCTGTACGTCAAGTTAAATGGATACACAACAATTTGCAGAATAAGGGCCTTACTTTCCACAATGAGTAAAAAAGGGGGGAAAAAAAGAAAAATCAAGCCCTACACTACTCTCATAAGCAAAGCAAATCTGCAGAGTTTCATGAAATGTGATATATTAGCCATTTTACTTCCCGAAGGAATGCCTAATATCTGTTTTCCCTGAATCTACATCTTCTAGAAATGTTGTCTGACTTTGTGTGCTGTTGCAGAATACGAATGATCGTTTACTGACATTTAAACCAATTTAAGTCTAAGGAATACCAGTTTAAGTATAAGGAATTAACCAGTTTCCTTATATACTCCTATATAAGGATTATATATCGGTCTGGTTTCCCTGGAAGGAATTGAGCCTTCGTTTTTATCTTGCCGTACAGTCTAACAGAGGCTTGTAATCTTAACTATTCTTAATCATAAGTATGGTGATAGACTTGCTAATTGTGTTTATATGTCCTAGGAGGACTAAGATTTTGCTCTGTAACTAGTGTTCCCACATACTTACTGCGGCGTTATTTGGTTGCTCACCTGTTATAACAGGCCAAAGAACAGAAACATTTTATTATCTGAAAATAGCCTTCGTTATTTGTTGACTGAAGTTGAGGCAGAAAGGTAGAAAACTATAGCTATGTGATTTGGAAAAAAAAGAAACAAACTGACACTGCAAAATAACATCCAAAGCTACAGGTTTAAAATGTCAGTTTCTATATGTTTCATTAAACCCTTTAAAAGTGGGCACAAAAGAAGTGCCTGAGTGCTTTTAAGATTTTGTATGCAGGCTGTCAGTATCAGGCATTAGTAAAATAGGCAGTGTTTCCCTCTATCACTTTCTGCAATGGTTTTTAAGTTATGTTTGTTCCCATCAGCAGCGCAGGGAGACATTCAGGCAAAGATGTGCTTTAAGAATAGAAGTAGCCTGGAATATGGTGGAACAGTTTGAGTATCATTTATAAATATATTTAATCACATTTTTCATTAGATACAATCCAATAGTTACAAGTTTCACAAATTAAGGTTTTTGTGAAACCTTCTCAGCAAAGTGGTGAGTGCCAGGCGGTTGGGCTAACCAGCTCCACCACTGTTAAAGAGGGATGTATAGCTGCGTGTAACAGCACAGGAGCATCTTTCTGCCCTTCTCAACATACAAATAACAAATACGTAACTCTCCGGGCTGAGATCTTCCCAAACCAGTTGAGGCAGTCACACAACTCGGCTTTGACAATATTAGTCTATAAATTGAAGGGTCGGTACCGGAGAGGGTATGTAAAAGATTTAAAGTACATGCTTGTAAGAAGCCATGAGGCTAATTCCTCCTAAGCCAAGTTGAAATAGCGGAGTCAAAATGCTGGAGCAAGGCATGAGTGACAGGAGTTAAGGCTGTTTATATTCACCTCCAACTTTGGTCCCATTACTCAAACAAAGCATCTCGAGGTTTGCAGCCCCCCTCCACCCCTCCTTGGGCTTTTTGTCAGTCTGGAGACTTACAATAAGAAGGTGCTGCTAGGTACAGTGTTAAATAGCTCGTGTGCCTCGACTCATCTATCATTCTAAAACTGCATATTACTAGATTAACCTCTTCTTCATATTAGTAATGATGGGTTTCTAAAATGTAGCTTGACCAGATACAGGTCAAGGGAAGTATTAACTTCTTAATCTGTTCTCAAATGCTACTCTCTGCAAGTAGTTCTGTGTACAGATTATTACATATAGCCATTTTGCTGAGACATTACAAAGTCATGGGGCTCCCAAGAAACAATTTGTGTACATCTGGGAAAAATTCCTGGGTTTTCATTTGTCCACAGTTATAAACGTACACATGGATTACATGGGTATTGCCTCTGAAGCTTGTGACGCCTTTGGTCTTTCTGCAAAGGCTGTTGGAAAATACATCAGATCATGGATCATTTTTTCAGCAAAATCCTGATAATGACTCCCAGTTGTTCAGAACTTCCCCTAGGCTATCAACATCTTGTATGCAATCACATTTTATGAGCTTATAGGATAGGGTTTCAGTTACTCATACAAAATAAAAGAGCATGTCTCACCTTAACTGAATTGCTATGGAGATGGCCCTCTCTAGGCAAGTATCAGAAGAAACATGGATAAACTTCAAACAGCACAGTTTCCAATTCTATACCAGCTTATACTGGGGCCAGCAAAGAGCTGGTGAGGGACCCCCATAAAGCTGCGGTTTATGTTACGTTAAGATTGCACACAACCACCTCTCAGTATTCACAATGGTGCTTTACAGTCTTGGAAGAAAAGCTCTATAAATGAGCAACCTTATTGTATATCATGCAGCTGGGTACAGTTCATCCAAACAGGGGATCGGCATATTACAGCTTTCGGAGGCTGCCTAACTTGTTCTGCTTTTTAACCCGAGTGATCCATCCTTCATTCATCTAGGTCTATCAAAGGTTTACAGACAGACTTTATCATACTGACCCCACTCACACTAAAAAAAAACCAAAAAAAACCCAAAAAACCAAACATGGTAAGGGGCTCAGAAAATGTCCATCTATGCAAAACCCAGAAACAACTGGAATTTATACAGGGAAGAATTACAGGGGCAAAAGACTGAGTGAGCCCACATCAGTCAGTGCTCCACTGACCCTTTCAGCCTCAGTCTGGCATTTCTGTGGTCATAGTTGGATTCTTCTTGAGTACTTCAAAGTCAAGGATACCAATAGCTCTTCTGTTTAAGTGCTAAAATGGACTAGACTTCATAGCGTACTAACATGTTGGTCAAAACACATCAATAAGGTGACCTGCCAAAGTATTATGAAATATTCGCTTCCCACAGACCCAGCTTCCACGTGGCTCTTACTGCTGTCTTTGGGACCAAGTGGTGGATGACCAGGGAATGACTGTTTCCAAGCCACAACGGGTTGCGAGAGAAGCAAAGAGAAAATTAGCAACTTATCATCTGTTGGCTTTGCAAGTTATGACCAATTCCCCCAAGAAGTGCTACTGCCTAACAGGGGACCATTGTGTCCAAGTGGGCCAAAGGGAGCAGATTGGGACAGTGGTCCTACCTTTAGTGGGTTTTGGATTTTGTTGTGGGGTTGGTTGTTTTTTTTTTTCCCAGAAGACATTTTCAGTAACATGTCAGGTTTAACATATGGCACTGGGGAATACACCTTCTGTTTAGTTTAAAAATTGCTGTTAAGAAAAATGCTAAGGGAAAGACTTTCTAATTAAAAGCCAAAACAGCCAAAACACTGTATTGTAAAACAAGCTGACACAGGGTGATTTGTGCTGGCTTAAACATACCAAGAAAAGGAACTTTCCTTCCATCGTTCTCCTCTGCTCCTTCATGCTCATGTCACCTGTACAAATTGCCTTCTTTCTTACTTGAGCCCAGTAGCATTAAGCAGTATTTATGTTTAGTTTATAATTAGAGATGGCCAGATGTCTAGATACAGCTTCATCTTTGGACAAGTGTTATTTTTTTCTTTTATAAAGGAACAGACACAAGAGGAAGGGGCATGGTGCTGCACTATGCTGTGGGTAAAGTCCTATCTAATGAGAAGCTGGAAGTTTACCACAGGACAGACAGGCTCCCCAGTAGTCTGGATCCTCTTCTCTTCCTCCTTCCTTTCTCTCTCATCATCACCTCTTTTTGGTCACCTTTCAAGTTGGAAGGAACATCTGAGGAGGCATCAATAGAGTGTTGCCTATGTACCACCCAGCCCTAGTGACCACCCGCTGCTTCCCATTCACCCTGAGCTTTGAAATCGTACCATAGCCATCCTTTGCTGTGGAATTTTCTTCCTTTTTATTTCAATCCTTTTGAAACTATTCAGTACTACCCTCCTAAATCGTAACACATTTTTTACTCAAAAGCCAACATTTTCTATCTGAAGTTTTAGGATAAAAATATCTGCTTTCATATGAGAATTAAATATTTTAAATTTCCAAATTAGGTGGCTGAGATGCATTATTTTCCCCAGATGTTCTGTTTTCTTATTTATTCACATCTATTCAGCAATTGATTTTTCTTTTTCTTCCATTCATTTCTTTTTCCTCATTTCAGCAGCAATTTAGAAGGAAAACAAGTGTCCTCATTCGCCACTAGCAAGTTTTAGTTAAAGTGTATTTCAATTTCTTTACAAAGGTCTTTTTTTTTTTCCTCAGTGTTTTTAAACACAGCTTCTTGAAGGTATTTTTTTTCCAAGCATGAGCCATTTCAATTCCACAGGTTCAATAATGCCATGTTGTTAGTAGTGGGGTGCAGACCATAGATATAATACTGTTTGTTTCCTTCACTGAATAATTGCACTTAAAGCTGCCTAATTGGAATCAATTAGTGGTAAGAAGTTAGTCTCAGGGGGAGAACAAGAATTTGTGGAAACTCCAGATTGTGTTAGGAACCAACATTTCCACACCTAGATCGTGTCTTATCTGCTAGATGAAGCACCTTTTCACTACAAAATACAAGGAGCATGATAGTGGGCAAGGCAAGGGTTTATTACCATTAAAATTTCATAGAATCATAGAATGGTTTAGGTTGGAAAGGACCTTGAAGATCATTGAGTTCCACCCCCCCTGCCATAGACAGGGACACCAGGTTGCCCAAGGCCACATCCAGCCTGACCTTGAACACCTCCAGGGATGGAGCCTCAACAACCTCTCTGGGCAACCTGTTCCAGTGCCTTACCACCCTTAAAGTGAAAAACTTCTTCCTAATGTTTAATCTAAACCTGCCCTCTTCCAGTTTATATCCATTCCCCCTTGTCCTGTCACTACATGCCCTAGTAAAAAGTCCTTCCCCAGCTCTCCTGTAGGCCCCCTTTAGGTACTGGAAGGCAGCAAATAAAATCTCCCTGGAGCCTTCTCTTCTCCAGGCTGAACAGCCCCAACTCTCTCAGCCTCTCCTCATAGGAGAGGTGCTCCAGCCCTCGGATCATGCTCGTGGCTCTCCTCTGGACATGCTCCAGCAGGTCCATGTCTTACTTATGTTGAGGACTCCAGAGCTGGATGCAGTACTCCAGGTGGGGTCTCACGAGAGTGGAGTAGATGGGCAGACTCCCGTCCCTTGACCTGCTGGCCACACTTCTTTTGATGCAGCCCAGGATACGGTTGGCCTTCTGGGCTGTGATCGCACATTGCTGGCTCATGCTGAGCTTCTGGTCAATCAGCACACCCGGGTCCTTCTCCTCAGGACTGCTCTCCAGTCATTCCCTGCCAAGCCTGTATTTGTGCTTGGGATTACTCCGACCCAGATGTAGGACCTTGCACTTGGCCTTGTTGAACTGCATGAGGTTGGCGTGGGCTCACCTCTCCAGCCTGTCCAGGTCCCTCTGGATGGCATCCCTCCCCTCCAGCATGTCTACCTCGCCACACAGCTTGGTATCATCAGCAAACTTGCTGAGGGTGCACTCAACCCCACTGCCCATGTTCATGACAAAGATGTTGAATAGTACAGGTCCCAGTACCAACCCCTGAGGAACACCACTCGTCAGTGCTTCTCCACTTGGACATCAAGCCATTGATTGCAACTCTTTGAGTGCGACCGTCCAGCCAGTTCTTTATCCACCACAAATTTATTCTGAAACACATTTTTTTTTAAAGAAATCTGTGGACAATCTCTTTGTCCCTTTAACTCCACAATACAAGTTTAGACTTGTGGTAGTAGATGTCAATGCAGACAGAGCTTAGTGTGTTTTTTAAAGCATCATAAACATCCCGCACTCTTTCATTTCTTTCAATATCCCATTTCTCATTTCACAAGGAAAGAATATGGATGTTCCTGTGTGGGTCTCGTGATTTAGCTAAGCAAGATAGTGCCTCCTTATGCAATAGCATTTGACACGCTTTATTATCACCTACCTCAGGCCCATTTTTGTGTGCAGTAGACACCATATGAGTATGTGAATGTCAGCTCCCCCATAACCAGTCGTACCCTCCTATGGACTCCCTGAGTTATTGTAAGGATATACGCACTTATCGTCATCTTCCCCATCGAATCACCTTAGGAATCAGTGACTTGCCAAATGTCCTGGATAAGTATAAAATAGACTATTTTTAAAGGAATGTGGCCAAAATTTAACAGCTGAGGGAGATACAGCTTGCAACAATCCTTCAAGAAGAATGATCTGCAAAGCCAATAACAAGCTTCTACAAACAGAATCACTGTGAAATTCCTCAGTCTAAATTCTGATTGAGCCCAAACTGTCACTGAACGAGGGCTGGAAGGAAGCAGGTCAGCATGTATTTATGGTTGCCGTGTTTTTATAATTGATTTCAAGAAAGCACTTTGGTACACGCTGAAATGTAGCTTTCTTCTGGCTAGCCTTTAAAATGGAGCAAGCGCCCAAGGGCAGTCCTAAAAAGGGAGGCTAAACTATGAGAGAGAAGAGGAGATCAGCTTGCCTCAGTGCTCAGCTTGGCCAAAATTTGCCTGGGTTTGCTTTTACTGGGATCCTGAGGGACAGACACTGTTCTATCCTCATGCAATGAATATTGCGAACCAATAGAATGAGGTCTTTGAATGTAGAATACCAGTTATTGATTTTTTTTTAAAAAGTGTAACTGCATGCAGTGATAAAACTATTCTGAATGCATCAGCAGCACTTAAACTTTAACCAATGTAAGAAAATACCTGAAAAAATCCTCCCGGTCATTCTAGATTCCAGTCTTTCAAGCTACACATGGGTTACTTTAGATTTCCAGGTTGGTTGCGAATTTGCAATTTCATTAAGCATCAAAATACATTACCAATACATCTGATCATTTGGTGATCAGATGAGCACACCACCAGAGCACACCACCGGGTATTCTGTAATACTGCTCACCTCACAGAAGAATATTTTAGAATCACTTTAATGATTTTTTTTTTTCTTAATGCATTGGTACTATTTTAAGTTTATCTCTGCAAGTAAACTCCTGCCCCCTATCGCCCTTCATAGTACTGATCCCATAGGCACACATTTTGAAAGAAATAAAAATATTATAGCTCGTCTGGTTATAAAGGTCTAGAAATTACTCTAATGCAATTTATTTAATTGTGTTGTAAGCTTCAGGTCAGCAGTCTACAGAACAATCATGGCTACTACTTTCTTGTTAGAAAAGTGTTAATCTGACCACTCACTTGTAACTTGGATCTCAAAAAGACTTTCATGATTAAGATGTTTTTGGTAAGAATTCATACTCATTATCAAAGTGGCAAAGATTTATACCGTGTTGGTATAAAATTTTGATCACAAAACCATATTATTTCAAATAAATTGTGTATGAAATAAGACCAGAGCACTCAACAGCAAAGGCACAAAAATTAAGCAAGCAAAACATTCCAGTAGAAAACTCATTCCCATCACAGACGATAAATAATTCCTCGTGTCATATCTTTTACCAACATGACTAATAACTGAAAAGAAGACTTCAGCTTTTAGTTCATTTGAATTCCTTTATTCCCTAGACAAGAAAATTAATTAACTACATTTTGATCACAATTATCCTTCTTGAGATTCTAGAACTGTGATAAGTAGACGACCTACGTCTCTTGTTCATTCTCCTTAAAACTTAACTTTTGATGTGGGATGGGGGCAATGAGCCATCTTTGCTACTATATAGCTTTAAGGCTTTTCACAAAATAAAATTTAACTGACAATAAAGGAAGCGTGCTCCTAATTAAAATAATATTGATTCAGCATATGGCATTTTGCCTTTGGTTTTCACTTTTTATTAGCCAAGTTGTCACTTTTCTCTTTAGTGCCACCTTGTGGGTCAGCCAGTTATAAAAGCGCACACATTTCTCCAGCTGCACTAAAAATAGTCAGGATCTCGCATTCAGAGCCTCATGGGGAAGCGGGGAGGTTGTGTTTTTTGGGTTTTAGGGCGTATTTTTTTTTAAGAAAAAAGCAGTAATGTACGAATAAAATGTTTGCTATACATTTATAATAGGTATGCAAGAAGACAGAACAATCTCTCTGGGATAGAAAGTAATGGGATCTACAGAAAAAAAAAAATCAATGTTCATTTACAGGATAATCATCAAAATTATCTTGGAAAATGTAAGTGGCAAGCTCTGACTTGTGTGATTTTTGCCACAAGAAAAATGCTCCTGTATCTTAGTGCCATTAGTTTTGCAATAGCTTTCCATGAGAAGTAAAGCTAGATAATTGTAAACTCCCACTAATCCCACTTTCAGAAAAGATGAATGGTAAGATGCAACATCATAGCATACTTGCTTGTGGAATTCAGGGTGGATTTGCACACAGCAGCTTCAGATTCTGCTGGTGACAAAGCACAGACATTCAAAAACATATATAAAATATTAAAAATGTCAGGGGACATGTACTGCAAAGGATGCTCAGATCGAGACTTGGCTGCAGTATGGTCACAATACATGTTCCCTAATACAGTACTAATAACTCATCTGTCCCCTAACCATAGAGAACTGAACAAACACTTCCTCATACATTATTGGGAGAAACTGTGGAAAATAGAATTATGTTCAGTTTGTCTTCTTGAAAGGAGCAGAGAGAATTTTTCCGATGTTTCTAATTTTTAAAGAGCCCTTTTTGTTACCTTTATTAACCCTTTTTGTTGCTCTTATTAATGCAAACAACTTTGGAAGCTATGAGAAAGAAGTTTTTGTATGTTATAAGCCCCCAAACAAAACATCTTCTTCCTTCTGCATACACATTAAAAGCAACAAACCAGTTTAACCTTCCAAATTCTGTTTTTTAGCTAGCCATCTCCTTTGCATTCTCTCTTACTAAATACAGACTTATAAAGGAAAATAAGTCATCCCTGAAAATCTCAAACCAAATCAAGTAGTCCTTTATCAGGTAATCTTGCTGGCAAGGAGAGGGGTCATTTTAAATGGTAGCTCTTGGGTTTTACCAAAATTAGATTTCATCCTGAAGACATATGATCAGAACAAATGACAGAGAATATAAGACAGTGGAAAATACAGTTTCCCATGATCGGATATAGTCATTATTTAGATGGAAAGAGACTAGGGAGCTGCACAGGAGCACATACCACATCAGGCATTGAAGTTCAGTGAGTTCAGTGAAATTTCCCAAGCATGAAAAGCCCAGTAAACTCCCCTGCATATACACCCTACCAACAAGTAGGTAAGTGTCCAGCAGTTTCTCTGACTCTTAGTTGAGTTCAAACATGGTTTGCTTGAGTTCAGCTCAAGCAAACAGAATAAAGTAGGAAGGATGGTCCAACAGCTAGCTCACTAGCCCGGACTGGAAAAAACTCAGCAACTGACTTGCCAGTACAGTAACAGTCTTCTTCCATAACTCCTGCATTCCTGTACCCCTTTGCTATAGCTTTATCCCTCCAAACAGTGGAAGAGCCTCGGAGGAAAAGAGCTGTTAATGACTGTATGGTGTTTGGATGCTACACCCCATGGAAATACTGAGATAGTAAAGGCTGGCACAGCTGATCACATTCCAGAATTTGCTGCGAGATGAACAGCCACCCACTGCAAAACAGTGATGGGCAAATGCTTCTCTGCTGAGAGGACAGAAGAGGGGAAAAGCAGTTGCAATAAGGTTGAGTGAAGAATGACACACAGCAAGTGAGAGAGCTTTCACCCTGTGCTCACATCTCAGCAGTTGCTTGGGATACAGCTATAGAGACAGGTGTCTCTGCACAACTCCACAGCACATCAGTTATTCTTATCAGTCTTTTCCCACCTTTTCCCACCCAAACCTTTGCATAGACCAGCCTACCATCAGTTACTAGGTATATCTACACATTTACCGGCGCCAGAAGACACACACTGTCAATCTGCCTCTCTTAAAGTTGTATTTACTGGGCTGAGGAATGGCCACCTGCTTAAAAATGGGCTTTGGATATTTGTTTGTTTGGGGTTTTTCTTACACTCTTGAAATCCTGAAATGCTGCACAAGCATCAGATGAAGTTTAAGTGGCATAAAACAAATACCCTAAAGAAAAAAGTAGTAGCGTACCCAGGACTGCAACATACAGAAGGTCCTTGTGATATTTTTTGTGAAATACTTAACAGAACAGGGTTCTGCTTTCTACGAGGAGTTTTTAGCCTCTGCTGCATCAGAAACAACACACACGTACCACAAGATATGCTTCTGCCAGACTTAGCCTCCTACCAAACACGTGAAGCGTGAGGCCCCTCAGCCCCAGCTGGTCGGCAGTCCGACCACCTCACCAGCAGCTACACTCACCACTAGCCACGTCTCAAGAGTCAGATGGTGACAGAAACTTTAGGACTGTGACCTTCTTGTCTGTCCCACTCCTCAGACAGACATTTATGTACGTACCTCCCTTCCTGAAGAAGCTGCTCAATTTGCTTTTGAAAAGTTATGGACGTAAATAGTTTCACAAGTCCAGGTTTTTATTCCTATTTGAAATGCAAGTTCTCCAGAGCCCGGGAAATTCCAATTTTAACACTATATGCAGATGGCAAACTTTATTTTCTTAGCCTGCAGGATAGAGAAGACTAGCAGTGTCACCCTGCTTCAGTAAACACCAGAGCCTTGCCTTTGCGGTATTTTTAGTTACACTGAAGGGTATCTGCTTATCTATATAGCATAGCATCAGCTGGAAGAGCTGTGGTCCAGCTGGGTTGAGTGGGTTTAGCTGTTTCAAACACCATGCTGTTCAGACTGCTCCAACGTGTTTTTCAGCAAGATCACCTGTGCGAGACCAAGTGCCACACAGTGCTACCATTAGAGGTAGCCTCAGGGTCTCTGCGCACGCTGAGCTGTTCTGCCCAGCTGAATCCCACCAAGCCAGCAGAAGCTTGTTGCACATGCCGACAATGAAGGCAAACATCCCTGTCCCATGCCGCCCGCTCCAACCATAAAAGAGGCAGACCCCACAGATAACAAACAACTCAAAGTCATGTCCTGTAGATGCAAGGGGCTGCAAACTCAACTATGAGCCCATACCCCAACTTCAGACATTCTAGCCCAGCCCATTCAGGTGGGAGCAGCGATGGCCAGAGATGCTCTTTCCTGCCAGCTCTAGAAGAAGCAATCACAGATCATCCTTCTCTATCTCTCCTTCCGTTGCAGCTTCCTAGCTTCCCGCTTGGCAGTTTTCCACTCTACATTGCTTTTTCCACCACTCCTGTCAGCCTGTGTCTCTGAAGCCTCTCCAGGGCAGCAGGCAGCCTGCAGCCTCACCACCTGCTGCCCCATGATGCCCAGGCAGCCCTCTCTTACAGCAGCTGGTTCAAATCTGCAGCTTGATCTCAGCTAGGGGAGGTAATCAAGCCATCCATTAACCCTCCCTGAGCCGTGGGCAGGCAGAATGTACTCACCCCATCTCAGTAACTGAGGGCAATAGTAGCATCTGTAGGTTATCATCTCGCATATGAACCAGCACTAAGGAGCCCAGGTACCAATGGGCTTCACAGGCACGTCTTTATCAACAGCAGAAGGAAGGTCAAACCTGGGTGAGATTTGGGAAGGAGTGTGCTCCTTTTATGAATATCCTTTTGTCACCCCCTCCTCCCCAAAGCTGATGCTTTTTTGCTTCAACCACTTCATCCTGCTTTAACTCCCCTGTCAATTCCCAGACGTCTCACCTCGGTTTTAGTCTCCATTCCTCAGGCTCCTCATCGCAGCATCAATCTCCTGGAACACCTCAGTGCTGAAAATCACGATGTGACATTTACAAATAAGATTTTTATATGAGACTTCCAATAAGGTCTCACATCTCACCACGAGGACCCAACAGTCTTTGTACAGCTAAAATATAGCGAAGCAAATTTTTTTCTGTAGTTCTGATTCTGAAATGCATCACAGCAGAGGACAGTTTAAATATAGGCAGAAAACACTGCTCAGTTGTAAAGCCTCTCAGAATTAACTTTCTCAAAAAATATTTTTAAGGCTGACAAATCATGTGCAAGGTCTTTTCCCAAAGAAGAATTTTTCTTGGATTCATTTAGTAGTTGAAGGTTGTGTCATATGTCACTGGAAAGGTAATTTTTCCTAGTTTATGAAAAATGCCTTGAATTTGACTTTGCTGTCACAGGGGAATAATGATATCTATACAGGTAATAAACTGGCACACAGAGATTGTTGTTGGTAGCTTTGCAAGAAGTATACAATTTTATAGAGGATGATAGGAAGTAACAGGGTGAATTAATATCAAATATGCAATTTATTTATATAGTGTCTGCCTGACTCAGGTTTCCAGCATTTTTAATATTCTTTTAAATATTAATAGTTAAAGTATAACAAACACAAGATCATTTTAGAGGAGCTAATGTACAGCTCTGTAAACTCAGTAAGCGATGGCTATTAATGTTCTCTTTTGTCTTCCAGACAGAAAATCAAAGCTATTTAAATTAAAGGATGCGTATAAAATCAATGTATGTTGATAAGGTGTGCACATTAACGATAATGTTTGCAAACATTCTTTGTAACTTGTGTATATAATCTTCTCTTTCTGGATAGATGGCCACATTAGCTGGCATCATCAAGAGCTCCTTAAATTAATTTTTTTCCTTTGTTTTCTTTAAATTATTAATTTTTAAGTCCTATAGTGGAAGTCTAGGGTAGGCTATAGCAAGGCAGGTGTTACAGTGGCACAACCGTGTGTGCATTCAGATGGGTAGGATGTACCTACACAGCCTGTCTGGCCCAGGCTGAGGGTGGTAGCCGAGGATGCCTCCTGGTTCATGGTGCTGAGCCCAAATTTGGACACAGGCAGGCTCCACAACTGGGGCCAGCCAGCCCTGGCCCCACGGCCAGGCAGCGACCGCTGCCAGCTCCTGCCTCCCAGCTGAGACCCCCACCTGTCCGGGAGCTGCTTCTCTCCATGGTGCCCCAGGGGGGTCGATCACAACCACGACCACAGGGTTGGTCACTAAATGGTTGGAGCACAGGGTGGCAAGCCAGGCCCCCACAGCTTTGCTGGAAGTGGCCATTCATGTGCTGTGCAAGTTCCATGGCAAAAGCACCGGAAATCTCGTTTCCCAAGCTGGTTTGAGTCCAGGGTGAAGGGAGCCAAGCGTAGATTGCTGGCTGGGTGGAAAACAGGCAAGCAAGAGCACAAACATAGGCTGAGACTATGATCAAACGTGCAAAGGAGGCTTAGCTTTAGCTTAGGAAGTGATTATCAAAATCCTATGTGATGTACTGAATGTGCAGCTTTGGCTCATGACAGCTGCAGTAGAGATTTAACTATCTGAAAAGAAACAAGAATAAACTGGTGATTTTATTTATTTTTTTTTTTTTATTATCTATCCATTCAGCATGTCCTCACTTGCACCTACATTGTCTAATTAAAACCAGTTAGAGAATTATCCACGTAACTGCTATTCATTTCATATGGAGTGGTCTAGCTAAACCTTGTAGCTGGCTCTGTGCACCTCAGCCTTACTATTTATCATATTTAGCTGTGGTCCATCCAAGTGTAAAACTCCCCGCACACCAACTCGCAAACAGTTCTGAGACTTTCAATGCAGAACATTTGTCCCTAGGCCCCCTGCTATCAAAAATATCCTGGAAGGGATGAAAATAGAGTGAGATGGCCTTTTGCCCACTGGTAAGTCATTGAATCAGAAGGAATCTTAAATATCTTGAGAAACCACCCGAATGAACACAGAGGCCATACAAGGCATTGTTGCTGAAGAAAGGGAACTTTGTTGGCTGTGGGGAATGGCACTGCAGGATGTCATTTCCCTGAGGTGTGCACAGAAAGGCACAGGGACTGTGGTAGGTCCCCAGAGCAAGAACATCTCAGGAGGTTTTGTGGAGGGCTCCAGCCAAAACATGTAGAAGCTAACCACATCAGATAACCTTATTTACATGAAGAACTTGGTTTTTGTCAGCTTCAGCATGGGCTCAAGCCCCTTTTGCTCCAATGAAAATGTTCCCCAACGAAAAACTGTCAGAATGGATCTCCTGAAAAGCTTTTTCCATGTGAATAATTACACCTTAAGAAAACCGTGAAAAGATCTATTTATCTGTGGTCATATGTTGGCAACTGTTACTGGAAATATCTGAAATATGATACGTATTTTTCAGTGAGATGTGCAGGAACAAAAAGCTGTGTTCCGATGTGATCACTAAAGCTTAAGAGTTTTATTTCTGGGATAACCAGGAATGCTCAGTTGTCTCCCAAGCTTGAGCCCAGATACACCAGGAAAATACCGGATCTCGCTTTGAAAGGTGCCACTTTAAAAGAGACCATTTGACAGGAAAGTTGAATCAGCCTTTCTCTCCTTGGCAAGGCGCCTAATGAAGTACAGAAAAAAGGGATACACCTGTTTAGGAGCCAGCTGAGCCAAAAGGCTTTTTACGGAAATAGAAGGGGATGCTCAGTAAGAATGAGAACCTGAATCATTATTGTCAGGAGCTTGACTGGGTGCCAAGAACAGGGGCACAATGGGAAAGTCACAGCCGTATAATCAATGCCACATCTAAGGCATGCCACAGAGTGCAGTTTATTTTATTGTTATCTTCATGTACTACCTCCCAAAACTGAGGGCAAATATAATAATCATCATCTAAGAGAGTATTTTACCCAATGCCAAATATTAAAAGTAATTTCTCGCAAGTGGCGTCTTGCTCAATAAAAATTAATTAACGAAATGATGTAAAAAATATATTTTCAGGAAGAATATGCTCAAAATGATGAAAACAAAGCATCCTTTTGGACTGATTCTGTTGACAATATTCTTGAACAGCACAGTTTGCAGCTGATGTAAGACTTGTCACTTACACAGTAGCCACTATATTAAGCTGCAGATTTGTTCATCATGTGTTAATATGTATTCCTATGGCAGATGAAAGGTTCAAAATCAATTTGAGCTTTGCCAGTGGCTCCAAAATGAACAGTCATGCACTGAACTTCATATAATGACATTTAAAGTGTGCACAGATGCACCCATCTCACATACACTTTAAATCTTGTATTTAAAAGAAATTGAGCAAAAGTATGAACTATTTCATACATTTTCACAAGACTGCTGCAGGAAACAGCAGGCAGTTTAAAGTGAAAACAAAATTATTATATGTCTTTCTTCACAAACCAGGAAATGATTCACATTACATGACACCATGAAGCTCTCCATGGGCAAAGCAAAATTGTTGCAATGATAATTGTATTTAGCATTCAATTACAAATTGCGTGCTTCTTACTCTGAGTAGAAAGTAAAAATGGATATTTTGGGGGAGGAGGGAGAAGAAGTGAGAATCAGACTGTGTCAGATTTAGTATATATAAAGGATTTGATATAAAATGGTTCCGGTCTTGGTTAGGACTTCTGGCAGCTGCTGTATGTAAGTTAATAATATTAAGGAAAAAGAAAGCAAACCAGTAAAAGAAAGAAAGAAACCAGTTCACTTTTCTCTTCATGAATTGAAGTATTTCCTCTCCTCTGCCTTTGTATTTGGTCCTTCATACTCTTTTTCTGAGTATCTGAGTGGATTATCCTTTTCCATTAATTTTCTAATTTTATCTGTCAAATATACTCTCCAATTTCCTTAACTTTTTAATAAGACTGTGCATGAAAATACATCTCACTGGAAATTGCTTCTGGAGAATGCTATAATAGATGCTTGTCAGGTATATTATATGAAAAAGGCTTTGTTTATTTCTCCATGTAAACTGACACAATTAGGATACTACAAATTAGAATTTAATTTGTGTCCTGTGTTTCCTGAGGTCCTCTGCAGGAGCTCAACACTGTGTAACTCGTTATTTCCACCTAAACATGGCATCTGCTATTTTTTTCTGAAGCAAGCTATTATATGGTGACTCTTGAAAAATGTTATACAGGACAAGTATTTTCCCCTCAGCGGGGTTAAACCTTATTAGCCTTTGGTAATGGTCTTTTCTAAAGGATAATGAATGTGTGATCAGCAAATGCTCCGAGGAAACTGGACAGTGTTTTTAAAGTATAACCAAATTGCATAAAATATCCTTTATCTTTATGAGCAGGTTTTCTCATCAGTGCGCGTTTCAGTAGCTGTCAGCATCCCAGACATGTCAGCTGGCCATTGATCATCCTCTGGAAAGGGTTATCTGAAGCATTTAAGATGGAGAACTACTCAACAGAGCTGTTTTGAAATCTGAAATGGGGATTATGCAATTCTTATAGATTTCAGTAGTAATGAGGCACAAAGTGCCAGAAACTGGGCTGAACCACTCTTGAGTGGTAGAACAGACAAGTGGCACTAATCAGGAATTCTTTCTGGGTAACCGCTTAGTCCAAAACTTTGTGGGTTGGAGGAGACTTATTGTAAACTGATCGTTGTTACGTTGCCCTGGGAATTAGTTTTGTAGGCTTGGCCTGGTTATAGGAGGGCAAGCACGAATCATGCAGTTGAACTTCAAGGAGTTCACCTGGCTCAGTGCTTAGTCTGGTCAACGAGGGGTGAAGATCAAAACCATCCTCAGCACAACTGACTCCCGTGTTGGGTGTTTGGGAAAGGGAAGGCGTCCTGTGGAGCACAACCCTTCTCGTTCACCTGGGCTACCAAAGCTTCACGTGCTTTTTTCACACTGAAAAGGTACAGGGACTTACTCTTTGCTTTGCTTTTGTGACTCCGATCCACAGAGCTGCAAGAGAATTGATAGAAAGTTTCTTTAACCTTTCAGAAGAAAAGTCTATGCAATTGCGTTGGTATCCTTGAAAAATAATGCTTCAGTGTTATAAACTATTTCAGAAATCTGAGGTTTTGAGCCAATTCCAATATTGGACTTTTACAACACTGACAGCCGCCTACCCTTTTCTCTGCTTGATACAGTGGCTGCAAAGCAGTGTAGGAAGATAGAAACAACTGCTATTTACTTTGCTTACTCTTAATTGATTTTTTCTTCCTTTATTCTTTCTCTCCTTCAAATGAGTCTTTTATGATTCTGGGATATGATAAGCCACTTTTACAACTTTAAACCATCTCACTACTTCATTCTTTTTTTTCCTCCTTTGTAATATATATTACACAAGTAATGTGCATCACAGAATATTAGGCAGTTCTCTGTTTCTTTGCTAGGTTTAGGAATGATATACTTTTTCAATTTATTTTCAATAAAAGTTAGAAAATGACAGCTATATTTGGTTTTTGCTATGTAAAGTGAATGATAATGGTTCACCAGCTGATTTATTTATTTCTCTTCTTTCCACACTATGCTACATTGCTTGTAAAAGATTAGTCTGGCTTAGCTTGGAAGAACTATACTAGCGTATAACAAGTCCATTGCTTTTGAAAATTTAAAATATATAAATAAATAAGGGTAATGTCTGGGAGAATAAACTATTACAAAAGGCTTAAGTCTATCCAGGGTTATCCTAACTATTCTTTACAGATCTCTAAGACTAAGGATGCAGAGAAAGGGGTGCTCTACAGGACTGCTAGGATCATAGAGAGGTTGCTCATCTTTCTTCAGATCTGTAGACATGGTTAAAAGGTGATAAACAGTTTATTTTACGCTTAAGAAATGGTTTAGAATTGTCTCTATAAATGCCTTAATTTCATTGATAATTATCTAAAAGGTTTTAGTCATCAAAGAAAAAAATGTATAAAATCTATAAATCAACTCTATTTATAACATATGGGCCAAAAGAAGGGGGTGTGAGGACACTGAGGAGCGACATTACAATTGCTTGTCAAAAACTCCTCCTGCATGGTTATGTTTCTTCTCATATGACAAGACCAAAAGTTGCTTCTCTTCAGCAGCTCTTTCAGAAGAGGTGCTGATGTCAAAGGAGGTAAGACAACTATACTAAGGTCAAAACCACAGATTTGTCATGATGATGCTGCTGTCGGCTTAGCAACATTGTCATCTCTGTGCCCATGGAACTCTGGCCTGGGTACCCAAAAGGGAATTTAAGTGCAGCCTACGTGCTTAAACTCAAAACTGTGATGCTAAAAGCTTCACTAAAACAGGTATCTTCCTGAATAAGATTCAGATACGTATCTCCCAAAATAAATTATAACATAACACTCTCTCCTTGCATATGGAGGCGTGGCTTTGAATCCCTTGGGAAGAAAGGAAGGTTGACCCTCTGTTTCCCACATCTTGGCCAGAGGCTCTGCCCGCTGGGCTACAAAATGCAGAGGAGTCCTTCTGGTTTTAAGAAAAATAATGACTGAAATAGCCGTGTGAGGTAAGATACGTGCCATTTGGCCTCCCCGGTCCTCCACATTTCCTTACCAGCTAACTCCACATTCTGACCTATTTCTCATGAGGTCTTCTGTAAATGTTGATGTTTCAGCCTTTTTATAGTAGAGTAGCCTGAGCATCTATCCAGACCATTTGTGTACACAGTTACTTGCAAAAAGGGAGGTATTAACTGTTACTTACTAGATTCGTGGCAATTTCAAGTCATATGATAATACCTTCTTCCTTACCTGTTTTCTACTTATTACTAAGTGGTTACACATAAATTTCTGTCAATTCCTTAGCACTTACATGAATTAAAAGCTGGTGAACAGTGCTGATCCCTGTTTACTGGCAAAGTTTTCATTAGTCTTCCCCTCACCCAGCTGACAATGTGGTTCAGTTTAAAAATGTGAAGAGGGCTCTATGCTCAGTACTGAGTATAAAGAAGAGTCTGAACAACAAACTCATGCTTAGATATCCCAAACATTTATTTTCAGGCTTTAAATGGAAATTATAACTAAACACTTAAAATCATTCTGAAATGTGTAAATAAAGCACAGGGATTACTCTGTAAGTATGAGGTCATGGCAATACTCTGCATGGTGATATAACCATTGTTCATGTGATATTATAACATACAAAAAAGTATTTTATTAGAAGCAAGGTATAATCTGAAAACCATACCTGTCACTGAAGCTTCATATGTCACTGCTTAAAGTACGGTTTCTAGCTTAAAAAATAAATTTTCAGAACTTCTGCCATAAAGGCTCCACATTCACATCCCGCATGTTGACAACTGTCAGCTCAAATCTGCTGAAGTCCCAAAGAAAAGTTATCTTCTGCTAATGGGCGATCCTGCAAAGTGGATCTGGGAGCAGAAAGCTGGCTCTGTGCATCCGACTTCACACATCATCAGCAATAAGCACGCTGCAGCCTGAACGCAGGCAGTTTCCCTGCTGATGAAGCACAAACCAGAGAGGACCTGGCTTACGCTTCCACGGTAATGGTGGCTCTTCAGCAGTTACAGACAGAAAAAGTAGTGAACACATTTTAGTCAGGAGTCATCATTTATGACTGAATAGACAAGGGGAGAAGGTCAGTTGGTTACAGTATCTCCTTTGTTCAAAGTGACTTCTCACAGTTGAGGCAAGGCACTACAAGACTAGCTGGAGCATTCAAATACCACAAAATCTGCTTATTCAGGTAAGGGCTTCTGCTAGAAAACCCAGAGCTACGCCGTAGGAGGCAGGACTGTCGAGAACAGGGATGGAGGTAAGGGGCAGGCTGGGGCGACATGACAGGAGCTGACAACCATGTCTGGATGCCTCCAGGTCTTTCCTCCCCAGTACTGATTTAGAAGGGCTTTCCTTGCTGCAAGGTGGCTGCTCCTCTCCTGAAGTCTCAGCAAGGCACTTAGGGCAGCTGGGGCTTTGGATCCAGACCTGCTACAGGATCTGTGATGTGCTGGGCCTGGCAGGACTGTGTGGCAGAGCTGGTGCCCAGAAAGATCCGTACTGGTAGTTGCTGAATTTTTTTTAGGATGCCGTTGTCTCTTTTGTTGTTGTGGAAAAAGGCCTGCCTGTGAGAGGAGAGTAGACTCCACAGGTTTCAGTTTCCTCTGCTGTCATTTTCTTCAGTCAATGAACTGATTTAAACCAAGCATGGATCTGAGCTAAACAAGAGCCCCAACAGTCTGATTCTCATAAATGTTTAAGGACACTTTGTACCACTCTGTCAGCTTAAAAGGGCCTTGTAGACTTAGTAAACTATTTTTGCATTCACTGTACTGCTTCTGATATTACTTATATGGAATAAACCAGCATTCATATAAATAAGAGTCGAGACCTAAAACACAGTCTTTCAAAATTTCTACAGAGAGAAAGCAGAAGTACTTAAAAATGATCCTATCCCACAAGATAATCCCACAGCTATGCAATTACCATACCGCTTACTATAAAAAATGCTACCATAGTTGCAGCAGTAATTAGTAAGCCAAAGAATAAGTATATTAGCACAAAAAATCATTAGTATATGTGTGTGGTACAAAGGCTGGCTTGAGTTTGGCTTCACCTTTAGTTAGTTTAAAGATTATGGGATTTTTTTCCTACATTTTTAGTAAGTAGCAGTAAACAACAATGGTGAAAGCTGTAAAGCTACCTGATCTTTTTGAACAAAGGTACCCCGCACACTGGAAGAAGCAAATCCCTAGTTACAATCCTATTTTGTGCTTCTGGCTTTTGAGGACACGTCCTCTGCATTTGGGACACAGAGATTTTTTTGCTGGGGAATGGCAGGAAAACCTCAATCAGCCGTTATCGACAGTAAGTCAACAGCATGGTTTGACTGGTAGGATTCTCACAAAAGTATTGGCTGTCAGTCAAGAAATATGTGCTAGAAGCTGTGCTTGCCAAAACCCTTTTTCACCACCACAGGGTTGATTCATGTTCCTTCAGGGACATGGTTATGAGATGGGATATACGAGGAGGGGGATACAAAAGGAGTGAAAATTTGGCACATATCCATTTCAGGTCTCCTTTATGTTCCCAACACAGAGTAAGAAGGACTTCAGGGAGCATTTACAAGAGCTGCCAATGCTGTTCTCCCTCCACGGCCTCTGCAGACCTTGCGGAGAGGGAGGTAACCTCTCTGCTGCCCCCGCAAAGACTGGTGCCAGATCTGACCTGCCCCCTGGAGCAGCCTGTTTCACCCATGGACCTTGAGCAGGAGCTGGGGACCATTAGCCTTGGCAGGCTGACAATGAATGCCACGAGACCCCACGTAACGTGAGCAAATCCCAGAGCACAGAATAAAGAGGCCAGAGAATCAGACTAGAGATCCAAATTCCAGTCATGCTCCCAGCCCAAATTAACCATAGCGGCCACTGCACAGATGCAATAATTGAAGAATAGGCTGCATAAATATAAAGGTGTGTGATTTTTATATTTGCCATTTTAAAAGCCAGTGATAGTCACACAGCGAGGAAAATGCTGCATTTTATGAGTCATCAGCCCCCTTTATGAGATACATTTTGGACTGTATATCACTGTATTGCAAGGGAAAGTATTTCAATAAGATTAATTAGCTGATGTTTATAAAACATTTTGAATCTGGGAAGCACCGTATGAATGTGAGCTATTATTATTGTTATTTATTATGAGGGAGATGCAAATCCTCTCTAAATGTTGACTAAAGCCTTGCAATTTTTATGGTCACAACTTTGTCAAAAAGATCTTTATCTTCCTAGCAGCAATGTGCTCCCAAAGATGTTGAGCATTAAATCAACAGCTGTTATACCTCAAGCAAGTTATGAATTTTCCTTGATTTACAGCAGTTGGGTTTTTTTTTATTTTTCCTTTTAGGGATGGGGGGCAGAAGCGTGTGCTTTTGCAAACACGTAACATAAGGCCAATACTTCCTCAGAGGAAAACCCCATCCACCCCCACTGAGGACCTTACACCCGTGTTCAGGCACTTGATGAATGACCTGGTTTTCATCACACCAAGGAGGTAACAGTTCCCACTGAACAGGGCAGGAGCTGCTCTGGGATCACGCACCCTTAACAACATCACTTATTTGCTTGTCTAGGTCTGGCTGCAGAATCCTCCATTTAGATACCAGCTAAGCTGTTTTTTGTTTGGTTTTGTCTCTTTGTAGCTCCCTGTTTGTTTGCTTTAAATCCCGGTCCATCATACAAGTGAGAGCTGTGCAAATACCGAGGGAGCTTGAGTTATTCAACAGAGACCCTGAAGGAGAAAAGGAGCTCTCTCCCTGCTTCCTTGGGGCCCTGATAATCATTCCACATAGTAATTCCTAAGAGAAACCCTAAGAGAAGTTGTCAGCAACATTTTTATACCCTCTTAACCTGATGCAGACAGAAACACATGTGCAAACCAAGGACAGATTACCTTGGGCTTGAATACAAACAGGACTAGGACCCTCTTTCTTTAAGATTCTTCTTCAGAGTGCCAGCGTGAGCAATACGTTGACTGGAAACTGAGGCCACTTGTGTGAACAAAAGCTATTCTCTCCAGCAGTGCTATTAAAAAAGCACCTGGAAGAAGCAGAGGATGAAATTTGTGGTATCCATCCATTAAGATCACTTGGAGAGGAGTTCTGGGGAACCGTAACTCTCCTGTAGCTGATGGGAGTGTTGCACATTTTCCATATGCATGCATGCAGCCTACCCTTGCAATTATGCACTTTGATCTGGAAAGTTTGAAAACACCGGCTTTTTATGCACCTGCAGTGTGGCATTGTTTTCAAGGGAAGAAGGTGTGTATCACACATGTTCTCTTCTCTCCTGGATGGTATTCTGTATAACAAACATTTCTGGCAAGCCGTTCACTTTAAGGACATCAGCGGAGGAATCATCCAGATTATTGCTGGAATAAGTTTGCTCACTGAGAGGGCCACATCTGTTCCAAAAGCCAGCCAATTCCACCATCTTACCAGTGAAATGTGTATTTTACTCCTTTTAGGACATCCAATGTTGGGAGCATGTGTACAGCTCTCCCTTCCTCTGCCTGCCTTCACAACATATGGGTCCCCCAGGAGTTCCAGCTCCCACTAAGGCAATCCTCTGCAGACCCATGGTCACCTCAATGCTGACCCAAAGCTCCATGAATCCTGCCAATAAGACCCTATGACTATGTGAAGCAACCCTGCCCCATGGAAGAAAAGATACGAGCAATGAGAAATACAGGAGTCTCATGGGGATCCTACATGCTTCTCCTACCCCACAGAACAAACTCCTCATCCACAGAGACCTCCTCTGCAAGTTCTTGAATTTGGCCCATAAATAGGACTTCAAAGCATACATACAATAAATGTAGGCTTCAGAATTTTGTTTCCTTATTTATTTTGCCTGCGTACTGCAGCACTGGTATTTCAGGACAGATGGGGGGCGGGGTTGCCAAAAATAGGCATATTTTAATTAAATCCTGCAGTAAATAATGATATTTGTACTCCGGGGCTGTCAAATATTTCATTAAAAAATCAACCTAAAAGAAATACTTATATTAAAATATAAGTATTGTTGCATTTGCATATTGTTGCATTTTTTTTCCTAGCTCCAGTTTGAGTCTGCAGCCATACCGAAAGACATGAATATTTCTCTCTGACACATATTTGGCTGACAGGGTAATATTTTGCTCTAAGTGTTTCCCACTAAACATTGTGACAAAGTTATGTTGATGTTGCACAGCAATTTGATGTTTAGACCGAAATTTAAAAGCTGCTTGTACATGCATCTTTATGATTCACGAGATCATGCCATGAAAGCCCCCATATCTCAGTTAGTATTCTGTTGAGTCCACAGCTACCTTAAATTTGTAGACATTGCTACCCTTGCACGAGAATCACCCGTTAAATTGGGATGATTGGAGAACTATTTCTGGGCTTTACAGAGATTAACCAGACTTTACTTCCTACTATTGAAAAGGCTTCTGCGGCACGCTGTGCACTGGCAACGGAATAATGGATTGACAGGCGCAAGAAATTGCCATGTCGCCTCAGTTGTTCACTGGATTTTTACAAGTAGACAAGTCCCCAGAAATCTGCTGGGTACTGCTTTATTTTA
>NW_009649036.1:1009706-1011021 GCF_000708025.1 Charadrius vociferus
ACGGGAGTGGAACAGCTCCAACATGTCTTAAGGGACAGGGTGGGCAGTTCCCATCCCGCACACACGGCTGCGCAGGATAGGGGAAGAGGCAGGGAAGAACTGTGCCACTACTTCATTCCTCTCCATCCCCTTATCCCGCTCAAGTTTATGTTAGTATAAGGAATGGGAATGAGTTTGGTAGCAGCGAAACATCACGTCTGGAACTAAACTCGTCTTACACCATCAGATATTCTTTATCTAACAACACAGTCACGCGGTGGCTGGAAGGAAGGTTTGCTGCACTGGATGGGCATGCATGGCTTTTTTACTTGTGAAGACAGCCTGCCTAGTTGCATCCAGCCGTGTCAGAGCTGCACTGAATGAGTCCCTTGTACCATCAGTGCACATCGCTCCTCTTTGCCTAGTGCACACTTTCTACATCTCAATGTGGACTTGCAGGTGAAAGAATACGAGCCAGAGTCACAATAAGATCTTTTAAAACTGTATTTAAATTATTCTAAAAATACCTGTGCTGAACATAAACAGCATCTGCACATACTGTGTTGCGTGGTCAACATTTTTATCAGTATCTGCTGTGCTGCAGAGAAATCCTACACTGAAAGAATCGGCTCTTTTCTCAAAGAGCTTGTGTGACTCTGAGCTGAGACTCTGGCCCGAATCAGGATGATCCTTGCATGTAATACTCCCTAACTGTTTACTTCCCATTAAGCCTGGGCTTGCAATTCGATTTCTTGTATTCACAGGCAGGGGCACCAGCAGCCTGCTTAGATCATACCTGCCTGAGTAGTCGCTCTCTTCCTCGTTACCCCGACCTCCAGCATCGGCACCGATACCTGATTTGAGCACCCAGGAACAGAACAGGGAAGAGTGAGGAAGAGTCCTTGCATTTCACTTCTTTTTTCTGAACCTTAGCAGGGGTCAAGAGCACTTGGCGTACAAGGAGTGGCTGACAGCTGGGTTTATACAAACTTTAACAAGAGGCTGCTAAAGATGAATCTTCTTGCTGTCTTCAGCTACCTAACTAACAGAAGTGTACAGAGGAGGCAGAGACAGACTCTTCCCACAGATAGGATGAGAGGCAACGGCACAAGTTGCAACACAGGAAATTCCAATTAGAAGCTAAGAGAAAAAAATTCACCCTGAGGGCGGTCACACGTTAGAATCATAGAATTGCTGAGGTTGGAGGGGACCTTTAAGATCAGCAAGTCCAACCACTAACCTACCCTGACAAAACCACTTCTAAACCATGTCCGTAAGTACCACATCTACCCTTTTTTTAAACACCTCCAGGGATGGTGAATCCACCACCTCCCTG
>NW_009649036.1:1011536-1037228 GCF_000708025.1 Charadrius vociferus
TGCAGGACCCGGCACTTGGCCTTGTTGAACCTCATACCATTGGCCTCAGCCCATCGGTTCAGCCTGTCCAGATCCCTCTGTAGAGCCATCCTACCCTCAAGCAGATCAACACGTCCGCCTAGCTTAGTGTCATCTGTGAACTTACTGAGGGTGCATTTGATCCCCTCATCCAGATCATTGATAAAGATATTAAAGAGAACTGGCCCCAGCACCAAGCCCTGCGGGACACCACTTGGGACCAGACACCAACTGGATTTAACTCCATTCACCACCACTCTCTGGGCACTGCCATCCAGCCAGTTTTTTACCTAGCAAAGAGTACACCCGTCCAGGCCATGAGCAGCCAGTTTCTCCAGGAGAATGCTGTGGGAAATGGTGTCAAAAGCTTTGCTAAAATCCAAGTAGATAACATCCACAGCTTTTCCCTCATCCACTAAGCTGGTCACCTTGTCATAGAAGGAGATCAGGTTTGTCAGGCATGACCTGCCTTTCACAAACCCATGCTGACTGGGCCTGATCACCCTGTTCTCCTGCATGTGCTGTGTAATGGCACTGAGGATGATCTGTTCCATACATTGGGACAGTTTGACCAGAGAGCATATAGTATCTTTGTCAACAGAGATACTCAAAATTTGACTGGACCAGAACCTGAGCAAATTGACTTCAATGGACCTGCTTCGAGCCAGGGCTTGGACCAGATGACCTCCAGGAGTCCCTTCCTCACTCCACCATTCTGCAGTTACAGGATTAGCAGTAATTTAGCTGCAGCAAACAGCAGTTTCTTACTGCTTTCTCTTATTTCAATGCAGAAGTGAACCCAATCACCCTTTGCACTCTGACTTCCAAGGGCACTGAGGTAAGGGGTGGTGTCACGCATGCTGGGGAGCTTTATTGATTTATATGACTTTCAAGCCTCAGAGCTGAGTTCTCATGCAGGTTTAACGTCTGATAAGGATGCGCCTCAGCAAGTACCCCAAGCTCACGCTGATAATGGTTTGCATGCATTTGTTTATCTATCTATCTATCTATCTATCAATCACCAGACTTATGTGGTAATTTAATGCTTTATGACAAGTGGCTGACAGTAAATGAAACAATCAAAACCCTCTGAATATTCTGCTACACAGTAACAGGGAAGATTTACCAGGGTCTTGTGTGTCATTATCTCCCCCAGTGATCCTTTGGGCATTCTTTCTACCATTTCTGTCTCCACAGCACAAACATTGTCCTCTTCCTACTATTCACTCTGTTAGAGACCACTGCACTGTCACAGCACTTGACTATAACAAAATTCGAAAAGTAACCTTGTTCCCGTGAATGTCGCAGTGCTTGTACAGCCTCCTTCTGCCTAGAAAGCTGACCTTACTTCCTATTCTTGCGATCTTAAAGCTAGCAAAGCATGCAGAGACAACTCATTCATTCCTTTCAGTGACATACCATTGGAACAAAAGACCAAGCATTCATTTGTCATAGGAAATGCACCTATCCATGATGAAATAAATAGCAATTTACTCAATAGATTACATGGATTAATGGGAAACCTCAAAACAAATGTAAGTGGTCCTGGTAGGGAAACGAAAATCTGGAATTCACATTGCCTTTGCCTACTTTAAATCAATCAGCATCAATTGAAAAACATATGCAAATATCACTTATGCAAATTCATCCTTCTCCACTAAAATCTGTCAATCACAAGAACAATGAATATCATTGGATGACTAAATTTTGAATGCTGAGTACATTTTGTACTAATTGTAGTATTTTATTATATCATCAAGTGAACGAAAACTGTCAGTGTTCTCAATAAGTGTGTACACAATAAATGCCTGAGAGATTGTTGCCATGAGTATTATCTGTCAAGCAAATATCAGTGCCTCAATTATTGTTTTCTTGCAGCAAATACAGAATCAACTCACAAAGAGTGACGGTGGAAGAGCGCTGGCACCTTTGTAGTTCTGTAACTCTGCCAGGGAATGATTTAGCCAAAGACCCAGATGGTGTGAATCAACACAGCTCCATTGACTTCTTCAGAATTAACCCACTTTAGACCATGTGAAGACCTGGCCCATGGAAACCATCAGTAGGTCTTCCAGCCACACACCAATGCAGGACTGTCTGCTGCAGTCTTAGCATTCCAGCTTCTCTCAGGCTTAGCCCAGGTCTTCCTTCATCTGATGCTTCCCAGGGAGTGCCAGCACTGATAGTGAATCTCAGCATTCATGTGAGAAAAAAAAAATACTTAGTTTCTAGCCTAACTGCTTGAAGATAAAAGCTTGGTATCAGAAATTTAAAACAAAAACAAAACAAAAAAAAACCCCAAAACCAGAAACCCGATGGTGGATAAAAAGATCCTGCTATTTAGAGGGATTTTTTAACAAAACATATTTTCTCTTAATTTCTAAACCACATGTCACGGTTTTTGGACATGACAATCCTTCTAATATGTTTTGATTGTTTAAGATTTAAAGACAAAAAATTAGTACGGCTTTCCAATTTGCTGCAAGAAGCCAACATGCACTTTGAACCCCTTCGTTCTTCAGAATGTTTTGCCTGATACTCTGTCCCCATTTTCTTCTTCAGAATTTCTCTTGTCGGAGCAGCTGGGAGTGGCTTTTAAGACTTCAGGCACTTGATATTACCTATTGTTTGGGATTCTGGTTCAGAAGTTGATTGCTGTCCATTTATTGGAACAAATGGACCAAGAAAGGAACTGCATTCAAGAAAAAAAACAGGCTCCTTAGTTCTGCAGATCTAAAATACATCATCCACCCAGACATATAACTTAATCCTCAATTGTGAGGACTGCAGTAGCTGGTAGCATTGATGTGGCTTCAAATTGTATCCATTTTCAGAATTTTTTTGGCTTTCTTTTATGTACAACATCTTTTTTCACAAAGTCTTCAATTTTGATCAAGTGGAAAAGAGAGATGGACCCTAAAATCAGGATCCCCTTTTTGCAGTAAATTCTTCTGCCTTTTGTGTACGTAGACTACTATAGAATAAGCCAGCCTTAGCAGGGTGACTCCTACTGAAATATGTAGGAGTATATATGTAAAGCACTGAGAGGGCTTTATGAACCCCTGGTGAATTTGTTGCCCACACATTGGATAAATTTGTAAGATGGCTTTGAAATAGTCTGTCTGAGTAATTATCTGTCTGTTAAAGAACAATTGTTGTCTATTTCAGTGGCTTTCTGCCATGTTATAATTAATGAATTTTCGTGCTGATTAATTTTTTCTGTATTCATTAAAATGATACAATCAAGTCATTTGGGCCAAATGCTTAATAAAGGTTTTTGATAGGGAATATAGTCTTTAATTTTCTCCCTACTGAATAATTACAGAGAAAAAAATCAAATAAGAGCTTGTTTACATGAAAAATTAGAAAAGCTATTTCACTTTAAATTCATGTCCTTCCTTAATCCTAAATAACTCTCCAAAAAAGGCCTAATTTAGGGAGCTAGTAGAACAATGAAGTTTTGCCTGTGTAACTTTGTTTATACTCAGGACCTAAAGTAAGTGTCTCCATCTATTTTGCTTGATTTTAATGAATTGCTATTACAAGTAAGGGATTTTCTAGGCATATGCTCCCACCTATGTGCAGGCCCATCCCATCAACGTTTTGTCAGTGTTATTCTAACATACTGTGTTATACATGTGTGTATATACGTGCGGGGGCATACACAGCACCTCCTATAACCTCAGATGCCTAATATTCACTTTATGTAGCTGACCACTGCTAGATATCCGGCTCTGTGCTGTGACAACTAATGAATTTTTTCTGGGTCAAGTGGTTGTGGGCTCTGCTTCTACAGTGGCAGGTTTTACACTGCACGTAACACCATACCCAGCTTGATGAAAGACTCTGTCTCCATAATTCAAGGTATTTCAAGGATTCACTGAAACAGCTTTGCACATTCTTCCTCCCTTTAATGTATTTAAATTTCTGTCCTGAATGATTCAAGAGCAACCTCTCAATTCAATTGTATCCTTTCAATTGCTTCCCACCGTATTTCCAGCCCTGCCTGAGGTCAAGTTCCAACAAGGAGCCAACAGGAACGTTATGAAATTCAACAAGGACAAATGCAACACCATGCCCTGGGGAGGAAGAAACCCTTGCAACGAGGCAGGCTGGGCAGCAGCTCTGTGGAGGAGGTCCTGGGAGTGCTGGTGAGAAGCGAGCTGAGCATGGGCCAGCAGTGAGCCCTGGCAGCGATGAAGGCCACCAACACCCTGGGCTGGGTCAGCAGGAGCACAGCCAGCAGATCAAGGAAACTGATTATTCCCTTTACTCAGCCTCTGTTAGACCACATCTAGAGCACTACATCCAGTTTGGGGCTCCCCAGTACAGGAAAGGCACTGATAAACGGGAGTGAGTCCAGGGGAGGGCCACCACGATGGTCAGGGATGGAGTATGTGGCCTATGAGGACAGCCAGAGGGACCAGGGCTTGTTCACCCAGAGAGGGAATGGCTTTGGGGGGGGAGTGGGGGGGGGCGGCACACAGAAGCCCTCACCACCTACAAGGAGCTTATCAAGGAGATGGAGCCAGGCTTTTCCCATCAGTGTGTGTCTGGAGGCTGAGAGGCAATGGACATAAGGTGAAACCTCAGAGGTTCAGACTGGACAGAAGAAATATTTCCCCATGAAGACAACTAAGCAGTGGAGCAAACTGCCCAGAGTGGCTGTGCAGTCTCTGTCCCTAGAGGTTTTGAAGCCCACACTGTGCGTACAGCCCTGGACAATCTGTTCTGAACTTGTAGCTGCCCCTGCTCTGAGCATGGGGTTGGGCTAGGGATCTCCTGAGGAGCCTTCCAACCCATAGTACCCCGTAATCCTATATGTGTCAGAAAGGAATTAGGATATGCAATATATTCCTTTTGTGATTGGGGCATTATGAAATGTCACTGATGTCCTTCTACCCCTCAAGATACGTATTGTTGTTTCAAATCTTGCAGGGATACTATAAAGCTTACCTAAGCAAATCTTGGAAATAAGCTGAAAAAATTCTTCCTTTTTTTGATTCTGAAAGTTATGAAACATGAGCCCAAGATGAAATAATGCTTCACTAAAAGCAGAATAATTTACAGCAGCATTCAATCAGATAGTTTAGGAGGAAATAAAGCCCTATTATTAGGTTATGCTAAATATAAAGACCCAAACCAAGTCTGGGTGTAACTCTTTAGGGTTTTGATTAAATTACTTGAGATCTGAATGGAATACGAAATACTTTTCAGTTTCCCTGCCACATACCTAATGCACTGCTGGCCTGGAAAAGGGATTAGAAATTGAAGGACATATGGAGAATTGTGGCAGAGCAAGAGTTTGGATGTAGAGATGCTTTCACTTAGTGTTCTGTCTACAACTAAAAGTCTCCTCCAAACATACAGAACACAAAGGACACCAAATTAAGTATAAATACCTTATCTGGCTGCCTTGGATATTTAGACTGTAAATTTCAGGTACAGAACTTAGCACAACAGAGTCAGTGCTTGTTGATCAGATTTCTGACGAATCATCACTAGACAAAAAGTTAATTATTAGTTGTTTGTATTATTAACATTCTGCAATACTACCACTAATTATTATTATCAGCTGATCTTTAGCTGTCTCTTACCAGAATCTAGCAAGAACCCTGAATCTCAACACCACCAGCTATTGAGAAGATATGGAATCACAGCTGTGTAATTGTAGTGTAAAATCATCTCATTACTCTCCCAGCAAAATAATAATTCAGTATAAGCTATTGGAAGCAGAGATCCTTTCCTGTTAGCTAATATTAGCAGTCTCACTACTTAGCAAAAATATTAAAACACATACAAAAGTACCTTAGCCTGAAGTGGAAAAAAACAATATGTAACAAACCCCAATCTTCTCAGGTTCTGGACATGTCAAAAATAGTTAACTGCTCAGCAGCCCCAGCCCTAACTGCTAATGGGATAAATCTAAAACCTCTTTGTCAATTAATTAACTTATCCCTGCTTCTCAAATTAAGAAATCAAATAAAGATAAACATGTAATTTTCTTTCCTTCCATGCTTCAATTCCCAAAAGTGCTGCAAGTACATTTTCTATGAACGGCCTCAAATGATGCAAATGATGAAAAAGGTACAGTAGATAAATACAGGCAGAAAGAAGCCTTTAAAATCCTGTTCTCAATTCGTTTAAAAGAAGAAAAAGGAAGTGTTGAAATGCAGAGGTGTACAAGAGCAGGCGAATAAGACTCTGTCCCTGACAACTGTGACTGCAGAATTCCCATTGAAGTTATTTCTGCACAGAGAAGGAGCCAAGCATGGAGGACATCCTCCAGTGCCCACTTAATAAAATGCCAAACAATGTTTCTCCTGCCATTCACTTCTAACATAAAGATAAAAAGCCTCTTGCTATCTTCCTCCTCCAAATCGTCATTGTCTTAGGACCTGCTCACGCAGAAGGGACTTGAGCCCACATCTGCTGTCAACCTGCTGTTGGTCCAAGCCAACAGTTTTGCAGGAAGGTTGATAAAGAAATAGTGATACTGGGCCACTCTCACTCAAAAGGGAGAATAACTGTTGCTATCAGTGGATGTTTGGCTGCTCTTCCCATGCAGGTGTGTCTCAGAGCCACTGGGAAGAACAGCAGGGCATGGCAGTCACAGGGGTCTTCATCATCAGCAGGGCTGTAGCCCTGTGCTTGGCACCTTCAGCACGAAGACAAAGCCATTAGTTTGACTCCTGATCTTAGGACTCTTCTTTTTTTTTTTTTTTTACAGCAATCTCTCCCATTAATTCCAATGTTCAAGGAAAGAGAAAGCTGTCAGTCCCATTCTTTGATCAAATACATGTCAACCGCTATCTGAGAGACAAATTTAGGCTGAGAATGGTGGTGCCTTTCTATCACCTTGAGTTCAGCTCCAGACTGGTGTTGAAAAAGCAGCTTTGAATGGGTTCCTCTTGAGTAACTCTGAACTGGTTCCTGTGAGCAACTGCCTGTTTTTCCAGTTGTTTTTTTTTTTTTTGGGGAGGGGGGGGGAGAGGGGGGCGCAGCTCTTCGGTTGCCACTCTGAGGGACAGTGCATGGGAGAGTTAAGCATTTCACTTCAGGAGCTGGGAACCAGATATCCAAAAAGCTGCAGTGTGGCACCTGACTCTTTACCAGTCATGTCCACTACTGACAAGTAACTTATATCCTCCCAGTTAATTCTGTACCTAAACTCCAAGGATCATAATTTGGCACAAGGGAGTTCAAATGCTGTGACTTTTTATTTCTGAGAAGCCAGAAAGGAAGATTATGGAAAGGAAAAGGACTTATGGGGAAAAGTATTTGCTTATGAATTAATAGATAATCAAACAGAATGGGTTTAAATGTGAAAATCAATCTGAAGGAAATGAATTCTCAACCTACCTAATTTTGACAAGATGTTGATAGGTGGCGTAGATTTTTTCTTTTCAGGGAGCCCGCTTGTCCTTTCTTCTGCTCACCAGAAGCCTCCATCAAACAGTGGTTGTTCTTGAGATATCTCCCTATCTCAGGGAGATCCCCTGTTGCCATTTAAGCCATCTTCTTGTCTAACATGCAGAGGACAAATCTGAAGCTGAAACTCCTCTATTTTTCAGTGTAAGATAAAGATATAACTAATTCACAACTGCAGTCACTATATGGAACAGAAATTATTTCAGATTCCTTTAGGAATTCTCTAAGCCTAAGCCTATCAATCCAGCAAGTTGTTTGGACATCCTAGCCCAAAGCATATGAGCTACCCCAGGATTTCATGTGAATTAGGTAACTTGAGTTCACTTACCGAATCAGGCTGGCATAAAACACTAATCCTTCTCTTGCCTCCCTCCGACATGTATTACTGCAGACAGTAGGTACTCCTTTTCATCACTGGGCACAGAATTGCAACAGTAGTTGTCATTTTCAAATAGCATTAAAATTGATTCTCAGGAACAGCTTTACATGTTGCTGCATTTAAAAAGGGGATAGCTTCAATTTAAGGCTGACGTAACTCCTAAGGCTCCACTATTTTGGTAGTCCATTAGACCACAGCCTCTCTACCATCTTTCTTTGCCTTTTTTTTTTTGGTAGCAATTATGCACCAAGACCTCACTTTACTGATACCCACAGGACAAAGCTGTGGTGATGGGCCCAGGCCGGGTGTGCCAGCAGCAGCTTGGCTGTGGTTTCTGCAGGCAGGACATGTCTGGGGCACGAGGCTGACATCTAAAAGGTGGGTGATGCTGCTGCTGCCTGGGAGTGCCTTCCCACTGGCCTGGGTGTCAGACAGGCTCCTCGGGGTGCTCAGGCTGGGACAGGACAGCTGAGCAAAGGTGCAGTTAAGCAGAGATTTTTTTAATCTTTTTTTCCCCCCAGGGATGAGTGGCCCTCACTTATCACCATATTTAAGCACCTGTTTCTAATCACCTCTTGACTGTAGCTTGTGCCTGCCTACAGGTGTGATCTGTAGGATATTCTTGTTGTCATTAACAATTAGATTTGCTCGTGCTTACTTACACCCACTTACCAGCCCCTGGGTACTACCATATTTTTAGAAACAGACATGCAAACTAACATTCTCCATGTGTGATGTGTTTGTACTATGTTTATCACAGTATCAGCATAATAGCTGAAATAATACTCAGAAAAATGAGGAAGAATCACAGTATACCTGCTCAATCTCTGTCTGTGCATTAAAGTATAAGAACAACATCCCTGAAAAGGCAAACTGCCTCTGACAGGAACCTCACTGTGCATTGGAGATAGGAACCTCCGGTCCCTATGAACAGCCCGTTCTACTGCAACAACTATATTTGGCCCAAGACCTGATCCTGTCCCCTCTCTTGAGATATTGAATTGTTTTCCGAGCCCTCCTGCCCTCTTTCCACATACCCCCACACCATGTCTTCACATAGCCAAAAGAAAGCACCTTCCCCACATAACCAAACTACGGAAGCTGGCAGGTGGCAGCTGCATGCTGCACTCTGTGGCCAGGGCTGCTTGGTGTCCTCTCATCTGGCTGTAAACACAACACTTATGTAAGGAGAGTAAATGGGTGAGGTTCAGGGACCTTCCTGTCGCCTGAGGAGATGACCACCAATCTGCCCATGTGATAGAAGCACACCCTGACCTGTGATAACATGGGGCTGGAGCATCCCTCCAGAAAACCTTATTGGACCAGCTCTAGGTGAAAGACTGCTGCCAGTGATGCATGTCCCAATGTATTTTTTATTCTGTTGTCAGCTGCTTCCAAGCCACTGCTTCCCACATACCTCGTGTATGTTCATCAGCTTGGTCCTGCACTCAAAAGCATGTTCTTACCTTAAAATCCTTGTTTAGCCATATGTGAATCACTCACATACTCGGTTCATTGGGTGAATGAGATCAGGTTATTCATAGAATGCCATGACCAAGCTCTATTGAAACTGATGCCCAAGTCACCTTTTCCTTCCTTTCTTCTCCACTCACTTCTCCACAGAAAGGAGATCACGTATTTGCACCATAAGTGGATGGGCACCTCTTCTCTTTTCATCAATGAATGTAGCACTTAGGCAGGATTCCGCACGTATCTCATGCTTCACGCCATTCCCTTAACAAGTGCAGACCACTTAATGGGAAAGTTTAAAAGATCAAGTAACTGAAGCGAATTTATTAAAGCAAAGGCACAGAAATTCCAATTAATGATGGTCGGCATCACACGAATTGCTTCTTTTCTGAAACACACACTAAAACGTGTCTTCAAAGGAATTATTTGACAGTTTCGTTTATACATTTCTATAATTATAGCCCCCAGACTTATCTCTCAACCTTCTTTATTTCCATTCACAAAAAAAAAAAAAAAAAAAAAAAAGGTTGTAGAGTTGGTTTATTTTCTGCAGAGGAATAGAGTTTATATCTCAGAGCTTATTTTGACAGAATAAGAATCAGGATGAGTTTACTTTTGTACCAGAAGACAGTACAAAAGAACCCCAGTTTTTGTCCGCAGAAGGGGAGGAGGTTCCCTTGCTAAAAAGTGACAATTATGCATCACATGGATATATTGATTCTGGACACTGTATATCAGGTATATCTTCCTTGTCAGATACAAGTAAGTGCCTGCTTCTTCATGCACACGGCAGTCTTAAAATGTTCACTTTTAGTAAAATAAAATAATCTTGCTTCTATAGCAGGTGGGCTGTGGTAGCCTAAAGTAATCTGCAAAGCAGCAAATGCTTTGGTATTAAGTCTTTTGTTATTCCATGCATGCGTGTTTACAATATGTACTAAGTGCATAAATATTTATCATGTTTTTATAATTGCACTTTTACTGTGTGGTTCACTGAGATGGGGCTTAGCAGCTTTCTCTGTTTCTCAGTTTTGCATTTAATAAAATGTACATCGAAGTACAATCCTCAGATCGAATAGCGCCGAATGAGCTGAGATGTACCGACACATACGCCTGGCTCTCCATGCACTACATAAAATTGCCAAAGTGTGTTTACAAGACAGAAAGAGAGCATCTCAGAGGAGCTGCTCTCTCATGTCTTCTAACAACACCGCAGATTTGTTTCAAGTTGAAACCTTCCTCGCTTGATACTTCTTCAAGAACTGTAAATATAAGCAAACAAGTTTAGTAATGACAAACGTTGCCTTCCAAATTCCAGTCATATCTGTTCTTAGTTAAGGCAATTTTTACCAAAAAAAACTCCAAACCCACAAACCATTGGAGCGCTTTAGACACTTATCATTTTTAAAACTTAGAAATACAGACCTGGAGTAAAGCCAGTCACTCGAATTGTGGAGATGTCCATTCCAAGTATATCTTTTATAGTGATCATTACTGACTTGTCAGCAAGATCTATTGGCCTTCTCCAGTTTCTTTACCGCAGAAAAATAATTTTATTTTTCAGTATTTATCCTGATCCTTTTATAAGCTTTCTGCTTTTGTTTGCACTATTATTTAACTTGTTCTCTTAAATAAATCTGCAGGAACATTAGCTTCAAAATCACAACGCCAATTTTATCTCCTTTATCATCCTTTCAGCTGGAGTATATGCTTTCAGATCCAGTGAGTCAAATTCCCAAGTTTCTTGTGGCACATTGAACCATAAGTTCTTAATGAATCTCTTCACCACCAAGTGCAAAAAAGGACTTTAATGCAATCCACTCTGATAAGTATTCGGAGAACAGTGACTGTGCACTCGCTCAGCTAAGAACTGGTCTGAAAAGGGAACCTGAAGCCCATTAAGCAGTTTCCAATCTTTAAATCTGAGTCCGTCAGTTCATGATTAATGACCGGTTGCAAAAAGGCCTCTGCTTTGCACCTGCAAAATGACAGCGAGCGGGGAAGTGTCCAGGCGCCTGGCTGCCACTGCAGAGATGCCTGCTTTCACATGCAAGTTATAAATCACTAAACAGTTAAGTCCCGAAAATACTCTGTGAACAAGAAAAAAGATGAGGAAATGCAAGCAGGCACTGTGGCAGAGGATTGATGCAGATTGGGACTCCTAGAATGTGGAATCCGTGTGGATGTTTAAAAACAAGAGGCTTGCAGCTGCTGTAAGGCAAACCTGTGCATGGAAATTGCTGTTTGCCAAACACAGAGAATATGTCTTCAGCCTCTGCCTTGATTTGCTTTTAAATTAATGGAATATATTTAAGAAAGAAAAAAAAAATAAAAATAAGTGAAGTCTTAGGGGCAAAATACATATACTGCATCCAGAATGCTCTTAAAATTTAAAGACATACAAAAAAGCAAAATCATAGCAAAGCACAGCAACAAAAACTCTCAACTAATTTTGAAAAATTTATTAACCATGGTATCTCTTTCCACACAAATATGTCTGCTCCTCTTGAGAGGGGTCCTGTGTCAGTGAAGGAGCCATCCTCTTTGACAAGCCAGCTATATTCTCAACAACAGCGTAGCAATGAACTTACTCAACGTTCTTTAAATATTTTTATACACAGATTTATATTTAGGCACTGTGTAGACGGTGCAAATGAGTGATTCTTCTGCAGAGAGGTGCTGTGGTACTGCTGGAAGTAGTAACTTCTATCGCTCTGCAGCCCCAAATCCACCAATTTCGTTGGAGGGACCCGAGCATGAAGTAGCAACCAGTCCAATGCACATAAATGTTCAAAAAGGTGGGTACAGGTTTTTCTCTTCCTTAAAAAATTTGTAAACCCAGGCAATGACTGGGGGTCTCCAGGAGGTTATTAAAACAGACTACAGCCATTACTACAGCTTAAATAGATTCTAAGCAAGTTCAGGGTAAACAAAAAATACAGAATTGAACTCAAAGACAGACGCTAGGCAGCAGGAGTTTAGGTACCATCAGATACGAAGAAGGGGAGCTCAGCTACGATGCTCCAAAGGGAGCACAGCTCCTACAGCGCCTCAGCTCGGAGCGGAGTGACATGCAGCAGCTGGATCTCCTTCTCTCTGGCTACAGCTGACAATATTTACAACTGTTTGCTATACTAATTTCCTGCAGGTCCACCTGGGTTGTATCAGCTTATACATTTTCTGTAAAAACATTTTTAAATTTATCTGGTTTACTAACATTATGATTTGCAGCAAGTGGCTTTGATTTGATCTTGGGATTTATTACAGTCTTAACTTTTCATCCTTCCTCCAATACAGATTCAGTTCTACAACTGAATAAACATACAAGGAGTGCAGCTTGTGGTCTGGTGATCGTACTGTCACAAAACTACTTTTAAAGGAAACAAGGAATCATTGAAATCATCTTTTCCCTTTGGAACCAGTTATTCCTTCAGCTCTGCTCAACCAAGCAAAGAAAGCTTTTTTCTTTAACATGAATAAAGTAGATGCAAACAGCATGAGCTGCCTGTGCTAACTGTTTTTCACCAACACATGATTACAGAGGGTATTTTCATCCCTTCCTTCTTTCCTTAGTGTTCTTTAGCAGTCTCGTTCAAGACAAGCACCAACTTTCCTTCAGTAATACTTACTACATTGGGAAGTAAATGAGAGTCTTACTCAGCGGTAGAAAACTGATGTGAAATACCATCCAACACATTTATAGCAGCATTTAATTATTTAATCCATTTAATAACATAATATTTTAACCAACATAAAAAAAATCACTGGGCATAACCAATTCAGTCTATAAATCAGACATTTTGGTCTTCTATTTTCATTCTTCAGTTACATTCTGTGAACTAATCGGCAACACTTGATGGGAATATAGGATGTAGACAGACTATAACAGGTGGAGCAATCAGATCTTCACAAGAAAATTAATTTGTACAGCCACTATTACTCTCTCATACACACACATTCAGATTTGCACATACAGCCAAGCAAACAGCCCTGAGTATGGCTAATTGTGATTACAGCCAAATGTCATAAAACACATTTCACAATATTCAAGGGAATGATAGCAGTGCTCATTCTTTTATCTTTTTATTTTCTTTGACATTATCTTTGTAATCTTCAGATAGGCTTTTGCTTGTTTTTCTTCTTGATTTGTGAACAAAATAATTGTCTTTTATCCCAGTATTCATACCGGGTTTACTTGAACTTCATTAAAACCACTCTGTTAATTTCTGAATTGAATAGAAAGTATGTCAAAATGTCTAACGATTGTTCTCATAACACAAAACAAGACATTTCAGTGTGAAAAGTAATAATAAAATGCTATAAGAATATTCCATCAAGAATAAATTTCTCCCATTATGTATCCTCATTTCAGCCAGCTAAAATTCTTACTTTCAGAAAAGCAAGCAATTCTGGCTCTGGAGAACTCTGTTAAGTGTTAATATTACCTCTCTGGATGGGGTTTTGCCTTTCTGAAGCCCCCAGGTGCTTCTTCACACTCATTGCACGTGCACCACTTGGCCCATCCCGCAGGAGCTGAAACTGGCAACTCTTGCCCATGGACTGGACCTCGTCCAGCAAACATCAAAGTCTGGCAGACTGTGGCCTGTAAACGGGGCTTGGGAGGGTTCAGGCAGCTCAGAAGAAAGCCTCTCCCAAGGCGAACTGTAATTGAACTTCTTTTTCAGAGAGCTGTTAAAATCAGCATACGAGAGAGAGTACTACATACAAGGTATCCTGTGCTCTGTTTGCTGCTCCCAGGAATACACACTTCTTAATGAGCTGAAGTGGGAGTTGAAGGATTGTCTGGATTACTTAAATTTTAGGGATGACTTCAGGAGCAGAGTGTTTAGTTAAAGTACCTTGAGTGCTTGCTTTGGACTGGCTCCTCGAAGTTCAGCACGAGGCGCTTCCAAGCAGCTGTTCAGTGTGGAATTAGATGGGAACACTTAAATCTCTGTAACCTGAATAAAACCAAAATTTCTTCTTTCTATGCTCCTTCCATTGCTATGCTGGAGGAAGGTTGCAGCAGAACTCTCTTGATCCTCAGAGGAAACAGCAGGTACAAGTTGTACGACTGCAGACAAAAGGACTGGCAGGCACTCGTGGTATCTGACACCCACTGTCTCTTGTGCCCCCAGTGTCCCTGCTCAGCTCATCCATGCTGCACATCCACCTGTGCACAGACTCTCTGATAGCAGGGCTCGATGGGACTTTCAGACACCCAGAGGGACAAAATCCTCCACATCCTGTGCTTGAATACTGTCTGGTCCCGTGCATCACCCAAACACATCTTGTCTTCAATTTATCGTCACTGTACAAGAAAGAAGGAAGCATTTACCTTGTAATCAGCTGACTGGAGAAAAAAAAAAGCCACATCAGTCACCAGGTTTGTATTTTGTATTCCAGCATAGCTTGAATCGCAAGACATCCTATTAGCCAGACACTCTAGGCCTGCCTTTATTAGGGTTTATCTTTCATCCTTCCTACCTGTCATTAAGGAAAAGAAAACGGGGGGGTACTCTAATAGTCTGTGGGCAGAAGAAAAAAAAGGAAAGAAACACAAAGTGACCAGCACTCCTGATGCAACAGGAGGAGAAGGAAATCCTTCTCAACAGAGCTGGGAAAAAAACAGCTCCTTGCCATAGGCATGTGTCTACATGAGTTCCCAGCAGAGTAAGGATGTGTCACCAGGAAAGTTGTGTAAAGGCTGAGTGCGTTTCCCACTCAGCTCTGAAAACTGTGCTAGCAGGCAGCAGTAACTCACATTCAGCCACAAATTTGTTGTTGCCATAGCTCAACAAGATGCTCTGTCTTCCTCTCTCACGAGCCTCCCGTTTTGGCTGACATTACTGACATTTCCAAAGCAGTCAGAGCTACAGACAGAGCCTGGCTGGTAGTCAGCTCCAGTTCCAAGAAATACCTGTGCTGCTGAGCATACTCTCCCAGAGGGCATTTCCAGCAGGGCCTTCTCAGCATCGAACGTCTCTCTCCCATCATTTGGTGGTCAATAGTTCATTGTCCTCCAAAGCATAAAACGAAGCCCATATGTCTGCTGTCAGGGGGGAAAAAAAAGAAAAGACAGAATTCTCTCGTAATGTCATCCAGATCACATCCATCCTCATGGCTATGTTCTAATACATGCAGGTTATTTGTTAAGAAGTAATCAGGTTTTATAAACATTCAGAATGAGTGTTGGAGCACCTACAGCAGAGAAAAGAGGCTGCCTTTTTTCACTTTATGAGTGTGCAAATGCAAAAGAATACCCTTGGAACCTGAATTTACAGCAGCTGCAATAGAGGCCTTTTGTTTCCCCTTTCAACTAAGCTCAAAAGGAGATGCAGCACAGCCAAGCTAACTTACTAAAATAACTTTTGTACTTAATTAATAGCAAACAGAATGGCTGCAAGCGATAAATCATCCAGAGCCAGGAGTGCAGAGTGAAGTCTGACATGGTGTCTCTGCTCCACACCATTAAGTTTTTGTCTCAGCTTTGGGGGTTAGAGACAGAGCATCAGTCTTAGCTTTAAAATAGGAAACATGTCTCATCCTTCACATTGTTTCAGTTTAGCCTTTGCATTTAATTGTAGATTACCCTTCTTACATAGAGAGCTTATTACAGTTTTCATTTTCTCTTGTTTACATTTTCATATCAATTTTTTTCCCACCAATCTGCAATTTAGAGGCTGCTCAATGACACTAATGTTAATGGCATATATTACGCTTCTGTTCCACAACAGTGCATGTTTTTTAAAAACATGAAGTGCCCATTTTGCAGATGCTCTCACAGTCTTATACTCTTATCCCTGCCTCCACTCTGCAGTTATACAGAACTTTGACTTAACCAAAAGGGACGCCAAGAGACCAAAAATATCTAAATTAATTCCATCCAAGGTCTTCTCTCACAATCTAACCGCGCAGCCGGAGGATGGTTATCCACAGTCCTGTCGATGCAAACAAACAGTGGCCAAAGAGCTAAACAAACGTGGAAGAGCAGATGTCAGCAAGAGGAATTGTTCCCCAGTTTATCGCTGGGGAACTGTCTGATGTCAGGATGTCATTGGAGGTCACAAGGAGGGACCACGAAGGGGACAAGATCCAGGCAGCATGTAAGTCTTCCCAGCTTAACATTCAAGCAAAGCCAGGTGGGGAGGGCTGCAGTGTTTTCAAGAACACAGAGACTCAGGTCTTCCCTATTCAACCCAAGTTGAGTGTTTTTCCTAAACAAGCCTACGAAAACACACAGCTGGCAATCCCACTGCGCTTTGTACACTGCAGTGAGGGCTTTTTGTCAGACACTCACAAAGCTTTCTGAGAATTTGTAGAAGTCATTTCAGAAAAGATCCTCATTTTGTGGGATTTTTTTTCTAAACCTCCGTATGAGGCCAGTACTGAGGGTCTGGCCTAGTGCTTGCTACAGACAATAACAAGGACGAACGCTGATCTGTCGTGTGAGCAATAATGGGAGAACTGTTGCTGTTCTTACTGCTGAGCAGCAAGACTGGGTCTGTTCATGCTGAGAAAGTGTTCAGAACCTGTCACAAGAAAAATGGCTGTTCACTTTCATTGCTCTTTTCCTGAAAAAGTAACTTCTTGCTTTCTCCAGCAGGAGCAGTCATAACTGTTGGTCAAGCTTTTTGTTCCTTCACAGAAACTTGAGTTTCCATATAGGTTTGTGTAAAAGGGAGTGGGAGGGAGATGTTAGGGGCTGTTTTGAGGAGGACTGTATATTTTCATAAAATCGCTTTTCATTACAAGCTTAACCTCCTAAACATTGAAATGTTTTGTATCCAAAACACTGAAATAAGAAGTCCATTATTTTGTCTGTGCCTTCCATAATGTCTTTCTCTTTTGTGTTATATGTTCAATATAGACTAAATAGACCCCTCCCCTTCCCTCCTGATGCTCATTGGAATAAGCGGGTCCACAAGAGACAGATTTATCCCTTGGCAGAGGAGATGGGAATCTGCAAAATAGCTTTATGTCATTTGTACATGTGACTACTAATATGGGGTACTTCGGCTAATAGTAGCCACTAACTCTCTCAGAAATATGATTATTTTGTTTTCCCCGCTGTGAGGAAAACTAGTGGACTACAGTTCAGACTATGATGTGTAACACTGTGGGGAAAGGGATGCAGCATACATGGATGGACCAAATGTTCTCCAAGGACTCCTCACCTCTCATGAATGAAAACACAAGCTCCCAGCTGTGCTAGTGCTGGCCAGGTCAAGCAGGAGAAATGCTATTTACTGGTTCAGTTGCAGATTTTTCAAGATGTTGTTTAAAGTACGAGCAGCTACCTACGTACATCCGCAGAGGGCTCGACTATGTTCCTGAGTTTTTCTAGCTACCTGCAGTCATGGAGCACCAAACTACTGATTTTGCTGTAACTTTGCACTAATCTGCCCCCTTTCATCCAGGCTGTTTCTCACTCTTTTTTTTTTTTTTTTTTTAGTTTTGAGCTTGATGAAGCCTATTAAAGGCAACAATTGAGATTGCCTTATTTTAAGGTTACTCCAGGTACAGGTAACTGGCAGGATTTTGGTTCCTTTAAAATACAATTCAATTCCTCATACTACTACAGTTGAAAAAAATGTTTACCGCCCCACATTTTTTCAACCCTCCATCATTTTTCTTGTAATACTAGCAAAGGCGAAGACAAGAAAGTGTTATAGTCTAGTCCACCCACTACAGCAAGATATAAACACTTGATTGTGTCCTACCAACAGGGCTATTTTAGGCTTTAATTATATGAGTTGTCCTTGCTCATTAGCTGTATACTACTGAAGTGCAACAAAAGTAAGTGATTCATTGCTGACACATGGCATTTCGTGAGCAGTCATTAATTAGCAAAGTAGCACTTGGATACAAATTAGTGAAGAGCATCAGTAAATGGAACTTTAATCAGGATCTCCCTTAACCCTCCTGTTCTCGTGCACCTCCGTGGCATTTGGAGGCTGAGCTCGCGTGGAAACGCAGCTCTTCCCCGCAGCGGCAGAACGTTCACCGCCGACATCACCAGCAGGGTAAACCACAACTGTTCCAGCTGCAGCTGCACTGATTTACACCAGCCAGGGTCAAAAACCCACCCAAGGTGGGGAAAGCCCACCCAAGCAGGAATCAGAGTGTTTTCTTCTTGAGCAACCTAGTCTAGTGGGAGGTGTCCCTGCCCATGGCAGGGGGGTTGGAACTCGATGGTCTTCAAGGTCCCTTCCAACCTCAACCATTCTATGATTCTATGAAACCAAGGGAATTTTGCTCCTGGTTTGACACCCTGTCAAAGGCCTTTGCATCAGTGAAGTTTGTGGGCCTGGGGCGCAGAGGCGCAGCGGGTCAGCAGCCCTTTGCTCCTCCCAAATCCCCCTGGCAAACATTTCCATTCCACGCCATTTGGTGTAGTTGCAATTTTGACACAAGGTGCGTCGAGTTCAGGGGGCGAGAACAAGTAGAAGCCTTCATAATCTACCACTCTAGGTTCTTTACAAGGTATATAGCAGTGCTTAAAAAAAAAAAAAAGTGAAAGTATAAAAGCCAGAGCATGACAGAGGGCTTTCCGTGCCACGGTATGTAACCTTTTTTTGCTAATACAAATGGACTTCAGTTTGATAAATTTCAGTGCCATGAGAATCAATGGAATTAATGATTTGTCAATTCTGCCACAAGGCTAGGACAAACCTGTGTTTTATTTTCCAGTCCCAAGAAATGGAAAATCAAACTTTTACAACAACAAAGCTTTGTGGTCCCCTCCTAGTTGGTAAATGAGGCATTTATCCACATGACAGATTACAAAACTGGAGAATGGCATTTACTTGAAAGCACTACTTTAAAGGCACATTTTCAGAGCACTTTGTAAGTTCATGTGGCGATTTCTGTGTGTAGATGTAGTGCAAGTACCCTTCTTAGGAGTTGTACTTACAAGAGATATGTGAAACTTGTGCTGGTTTCAGCATAGGCTGATTATGTATTCAGGATATATTTGCAGATACCTAAGGCTGCTGGTTATTAAACCAGAAGAGTATAAAAATCAAATTCTCCTTTGAAAGTTACTGTTATTTTTCTCAGCTGGAACATCAATTTAACATTTTAGGGGAACTGCTTTCTTTTTAAGGTGATGCTGTGAAGAGAAACTTCCACCAGTAGGTGACTGAGAGCAATCTATTCATCCTGTCGTAGCTCCGCTAAGTTCTATCACAGATAAAGAGTTATTAGACAGCAGATCCAGGAGACTCCCTTCCTGGAATGGTCCTACAGTCTCTGCAGGAACATACCTGAAATACTCTACCAACTTTACTCACTGAGATATTTTAAAGACAATTAATCACGTAGAAAATCTCAGGGAGCTTTTTGAGAGGAGTCATGAGGAGCAGGTGTTCCTTTAGAAAAAAACTATGGGTTCTGCTAAAGCAACAACAAAAACAAGAGAGAGCTCCTAATTTGAGTAGGGACTTTTGGTGATTCCTGCCCTGAGCCTACCTGTACACACAACAGTATTATTCTGGACTTACAGGTGAGAGAAGAATGTATTTACAGATGCCACAGTGTATGAAGTCTACAGGGAAAGAAAACTTCAGTTTGTTGTTTGATAATTCACACTTGCAATTTTAGGGCTATACATGTGAGATGAGGGCTCTAAAGCAGGGATATTTAAAAAGGAGCTATGCAATAAGCAGTGGCTCGTGGGGTTTGGCAAAGGCAACCCCAGATGCAGTTCGGAGGAGAATGCCCAGTCCAGTCTGACAAGGAGGACCAGGAGAGGTCAGAGGTGGTGAGATCTAGCACCATTAGCTACATCAGTTCAGATCCATAGCAAAGTTTAGCATTCGCCATGAGATGTGGCCCAGCCTGGGGGGCTCAGGGTGTCAATAAGTGAACACAACCCCCTTTACCCTCAGGCAACCAGTTAAATTCTTGTTCCAAATACTGCCATCAGTTGACCCAAGCCCTTCATTTGCCTCCTGAGCCACAGTGAGGGTGATTTGAACTCAGCTTCACAGACAGCTGCAATGTCATGGCTGCAGACTCTGAATGGCAATTGCAAGACCGAGGACAACCATTCAACAAACACGAAGACATTTCACCTTCTATGGTGGATAATGAAGAATAAAGGTGAAGTTTATACAGCCAAGCATGGATTTAAATTGGGCTTCCTTGCACTATTACCTTTCTTTCCTAAAACACATTGCAGTATAATTCCTCTTTTACGGATCAAGAGAACAAACAGGCCTCTGTTGCTAACTCTCCAGTATTCCCTATGAAAGCCAAAGATAGATAGGAAACACTGGTAAGGAACTATGCAGGACCTTTATTTTTACAAAACTGACTAAAGAGTGAAATTGAATTACTACACATGCTGCAATGATTCATCACATGGTTGCTATCTGCTGCTATGCAAGAAAAGAAATCCAAGAGTACTATCAGGTCACTAATTATTTAGACAAAGTAATAAACAATATAGAATTCAGTAGATGCCAGAATAGATCCATTCTAAATTTGCACTAGAATTTTAACTAACAGCTGAGTTTAAACCTTTGTGTTCTCTGAGAGGGACATAGAGCAGCCTTTGCAAATTAGTAAGAAATACTGACATATAGTAAGAAACACTGCATACTGAGTAAATTTTTTGTGCACATACACTACAAAGTCTGTTAGTTTCTGAATCCATCATTTAAAATCATCCTTAGAATGGCTCTAAGAATATTTCTACTATTCAGACAAAAAAATCAATTCCAGACCTTTTAGAGGTGACAACTAACTTACTTGCTTCTAGTTTGTAAGGGCTTCTAATCCATGCTGATAAATTATATCTGTGTGCTGTTATGTTTTATGTATTTGTGTCACAAGAACCAGAAGGCATTTTATAAAATAAAGACCAGAGAAATCCAGCACCTCAGCCTGTAATTGACGCTAAGCACATACCACAGTTCCAAACAGAGTCTTCTATGAGTACAGAAGAGCGTTGTGCTGAACGTACTAAAGGATGAGAAGCCAAATATCCTGCTTTTAGGTCACACAGATCTCTATTTGAGACTCGCATGAGATATGTGGGAGCCAAGTCCCACACCTGCTTGCTGCAGAATTGCTTCACCTGCTTTTGAAGCACAGGAGACAGGACACAGGACTGTAAGTCTGCTCCCATGCTCTTATGATCCTACGAAAATTACAAATAGTTTCCATAAGCGCATTGGATTATCTTGTCATAAACCAGTCTTCAAACACACGTACACGCTAAACCACAAACATTCTCCTATTCTGCCCTGGTTGGCTGCTACCCTGTTCTGGCAAACGTGGCAGGACAATCTCACATTTAATGATCTACCGGAGAAGTTCAGTGCAGCTCCAGTTCCTATAGCAAACATCACATGTGACCTTGGGGAACTCATTTACTCCGTCTGAGCTTCACTTCTCCGTTTGTGAGACTGAACACAACATCCCACACTGACACCTGGAGACTACAGTCACTTAAGTGCTGTGTATATTATGAATATAAACAAGAAACAGGGAATGGGTAGATTTCAGTATGAGTTTGTACGTGGTTTCAGTTAACAGTGAATAGTCCACTGCTCTAAAAACCATGAGACATTTTAATAAATATATTTAATAGAATATATTAGAATTGTGAGTTTCAGGTAAAGTGGGATATGCAGAAATTATCAGTTTGATTTGTTTTTCTCCTTTTATGGTAAAATTTATGATTTTAAGATTCAATGCATCAGTGTCTAATCAAAAACTGTAAGTTTTGCATCTGTGCATTACAGCATCATTATTCTTTCTTGACTGCACACAGCGACAGTGTTGCTGCGCTGAAGGTGAGTGTGCTGAGATGGTCATCGGTGTGATGGTATAACTGAGCTGCAGCAGCACTTGGGTAATGTTTGGAGGTGCCTCTGGCAAGAGCTGCCTCAATTTAGGATTTCTTTGCACTTTAGGGTTTGTGGCTTTGTCAAGAAATGTACTTGGGCAGCCTTAATTCTCAGGCCAAACTGTGTGCACTGCTTGCCTGTCTGCAGCAGTTAGATCACAGATGAAGCTGCAGGTGACCCAGCTCTCCGTCCGCAGTCCTACCGAAGGCACCGGTGCACAGAGGGACTGCTTCTCAGAAGACCAAATGAAAAGAAAAGCTGCCCATATCTAAATATGGCACTTACCTGAGTCCATAAGCCATTGCGGCCACACTCCCAAAGTTAGCCGATAATAAATACAAACAGGCAGATGGACAAACGTGTCTGTAAGAGCCACAAACGGCTTTAACAGACAACTCCTTCATAAAAATTTGAAAGGTATCATGCGGGTCTGCTGAAAAACTGGGCCAACCTCCTTGTACTCCTCACCGACATGTCTCCCCCCACCCCGCGGAGGGTGAAATGATGTATTAGCTCTGCATTCGGATGTCTCAAACGAGGTGAACTCTGCAGTTACTCAGCCTGAGCTCAAGCCAGAAGTCACAGCAGGCAGAGAAGGAGACTGAAAATGTGAAACAGGAGGACATTACAACACGGGCAGAAATTGTGCCAAGAATTCTGCTTCTGAAATGTTCTTCGTCCCTACGTTTGAGCTAAGGATGGTGAATTTCAAAGGGAAAAGCTTGGCTACTACGAAATCAAATCAGAGTAAACCCCAAAGAAAGGAAATATGAGACTGGCACTGATCCATTATAGATATATCTATTTTATTTCTCTGATGGAAAGCTGTATTCCCTGAATGCATAAAGTATTTTTTAACTCTCCTACAGACAACTGATTTGGATTATACAGAGATCTCATGGGTATATGTATTGTTCTTCTTCTTTATTTTTGATGTTTATATCCTTATTTTCATCTGTGATATAGGAACTAATGTTCTGAGAAGCCAGATTTGCCACTAAGGGTCTGTATATTTACTGGCCATACCCTAGGAAACTAGCATATATTCCCCCAGTCTCATATTTAAGAGTGATTGAGTATGTGTTGTAATTCATTGGTCCATTTTGATTTTTTCTTCTTTGCCTATTTTTATGACATTGTTTTGTTAAAAGAAAAAAAGGATACTACACTTTTCCAGCAGTAAATAATCTGTTACCATTTACATATACATAGTATAGCTGCAAATATGTCTTCCATTCCCTTCTGGGTTTCAGATGTTATCTTCATATAACATCTGTACATTCTGAATTCAAGTTACAACAGGACCTGTATTTTCTTAGTCTGCTGTGACCTCTGGGATAGGACAAATAGCCTTTATTTCATGAAAGCAAATTCTGATGTTTATTGAGCTGGATACAGCAGTTGGCTAACTCATATAAGTGAAGTGAAAAGACATAGTTCTCAGTCAGGCTCATTTTATGAGTTTACAAAAGAAAAAAACTGTGGAAAAAAATTACACGTCATCTACTACTAAACCCAGAACTGCACTCCAGCAAATGAACACAATTAACAGATTGGATCCCAGGTTTAGGAAATGTCCAGATCCAGATCCACCAGACATGACAGTCTATCTGAAAGCTCTCACCACTGCCCCATGAAAAAAATGACAGATGCTCATCAGAATCATTACAAAATTTTCTGGCTAATCCCTAACAATTTCAAAACAGATGCTAAAGTCCCTTCTTTAACTCACTCTGAATTCAACAACTGAGGACATAATAAAACCGGATCAGGTGGGTATTTTAAATTATAAATCATAAAATGGGATGTCAAAGTGCTGTTTACCCAGTGATAAGAGAGTAGTAAAATATAATAGCGGATAAATGGGCTGTGTGGGAAGAAGATACAACACATTGTAGCCAGCTCCCCATAGATGTTAAAAATGAAGGGCATCAAATTTAAAGGAGAGGCAGCAGAATATACATCTTAAAGGATATAAATGGCACAGTCCAGAGACCATTTCATTAGCAGTTTTGAATTATCCACAGTTCCTTTTGCCAAAGTTTATGACTAAAAAAAAAAAAATCAAAATCATTTCTGAAACCACTATTGAAACATTTCAGCTCCTGAAAACTGCTTTTCCAGGGTATCTTTTTTATTTTATTTTATTAGACCATAAATATGTCGATACAATTTCATTAAAAGCATAATGAAAGACATTACCAGCAACGGTGGGAAATGGGTTTATCTGACAATTTGCCAAATGAGAACTGTCGGTATTCCTCCAGCTTTTCCTGATGCCACTTCAGGCTTTGGACTACTTCCCCAGGGGAAAAAGCAGATAAAATGGATAAATAGAGTGCCCCCAGTGATGTGAGAAGTCTATTAAACGGCTCTGTGACTGTGTGCTTTCTAGGAACAGGCGTTTGGCACAGAAGGCGGCGCTGACCTCTTCTGAAGTTATTCAGGCCAAAAAAGGGGCTCAGCTTCTGCCTCCTCCCTCGGTGCTGCCCTACAACAGAGAATGATGGCAGCATGTTTCCACAGGCAGGAAAAGCTCCCAGGTAGGGTCCCCGCATCGGTGGAGAAAAAGGGGGGTTGGTGAAGGGCAGCAGACCCGAAGGGCAGGTCTGCGCTGACAGAGGAGAGATGCTCCCCCCATGCAGGCAGAGCCCCCCGGGAGCCAGACAGCGGGTGCTGGGTGCTGGCAAGACTCCGTCGGGGCTTGCCCGGTTTCTCTTACTCTCTCCCCAAGGACCAGCCATGAGCAGAGACAGGATATTTGGCGCTCTTCTTTTCTTACAGGAGCATGGCTTGGTATGGCAGACTGTATTTTTTCTGCCTCTGAATCTAGAAAGCATAGGGTGCCGCGAAAAGCAGTGCAGAATTCCTAGACAACGTATTTGAAATTATCTCTATTGAATCTATTGCATTTCAGGGGTCATGTTTTGACCAAAATGCTCTTTAATTCCTGACAAACTATCTCCTTTTCTAAACATACTCCTCCTCCCCACTTCCACTTTGTCCCAAGGGGGAACCAGTCTAGGATATTAAACCACAGGGGCTGAAGCTACGGTATGGATATACTTTTTACTACCATCAAAAGGAAATAAGAGGAAAAGAGAGGAACACATATTAAATCACAGGTCCCTTAGGAGAAACAGCTCCAGCCCCAGCCTCCCCCATATATACTGTTACTTCAAGGGTTGTCTTCATTAAAGAATATTCCCAGTGTGAACAAGGAAGTCTATATTTCCTCTGAATTGAAAAAAACACATTTTGGCTTTGGTTTGAGTGAATTCTTCTGCCTGCTTCTAACCTAAGGAAAATCAAGCAAGCAAGCAGCAAACAACCAACCAAATCATCCTTCTGCCTCCTTTTACACTACACATTTTAAACTTTCAATCGCCAAATTTTTGAAACCTGCCACGTCACAAAACACCGCAAAAAGCCATGCAGAACAAAAATATTGTATCACTAGAGACACATAGCTCAAGCACAGGCTCACGGAGGAAAATGTTTTTACAGTGTTTCCTGAAAAAAATCCACATAACT
>NW_009649036.1:1037252-1037892 GCF_000708025.1 Charadrius vociferus
CCTGCTGGGAGTGAACAAACCTCTTCCAGCAAGGAATTACTTAGCGCTTGGCAGTGGGAATAGCAATACTCTCTCTCTGTGTCATTGTGACCGAGACTGGACACGGCACTCATGTTGACACATCTCGGGTTTGAACTCCCGCAGACCACAGGCAGGCAGTTTTTGTGTTCAAATTCATTCACAGAAAATGTAGTTTGGGATGGTTTAGGGTTTTCTTTATGAAAGTTTTCTATTACCACTTACTATGAAATACATAGGAGTTGCCTCAGTGCTGGTCAGATCGTTAAAGAATTGACTGTTCTTTCTCCATGACCTTAAGAGTGGACCTATTTTCGAGAGCTTCTCTGGTCATGTGCAGGCTGGATATTAAATGGAATTGGAGAGCCCATCTGAAGCGCCAGCAAAGAGGGAATGTGAGCACTTAGATTGTAGGAATTCTTGAGAGGGACTTCAGAATTGTTTGAACGTGCTGTCAAAATAAAGATTAGTCAAAAAATACCACCCTCTGCAGCCTGAAATGTGCCAGTCAGCGCATCTCAAGCTTTTGCTTCATCCATGACAGCCCTCTGAGATCAGTCGTCCTGACTGCTGGCACAGCTGCCCCAAGCCGGAGCTGCTGGAAGCTGTGGGATCCCACAGC